>NC_045733.1:29820540-29820651 GCF_008692095.1 Etheostoma spectabile | reverse complement strand
TCCTACCACAGGCAATAAAACTCTTTAACACCTCGTCACTGGGTGCTAGATAAGACGCTGAGACATTCTGCACTAAGGGCAACCTGCACAATTGGTTTATTTACATTTTAG
>NC_045733.1:29820204-29820530 GCF_008692095.1 Etheostoma spectabile | reverse complement strand
AAGCAGTTGCATATTTTGTTTTCCCATCCTGTATGTATTCAGAATCAGAATCAGCTTTATTGGCCAGGTATAAACACATACGAGGAATTTGACTTAGGTTGGAACAAGCCTCCATATTATTCAAATATTTGTTCTTATATTTTTATTCCTATTATTATTATTATTATTTCATGTACGTTGTATGTATGTATATTGTATCCTAGTATTTCATTTATATTTATATTCTGTGTTGTATGACTGATGTATGTTTGCTGCTATAACACCCTAATTTCCCATTTGTTGGGATCAATGAATATCTATCTATCTATCAATCAATCAATCAATCA
>NC_045733.1:29817904-29820194 GCF_008692095.1 Etheostoma spectabile | reverse complement strand
ATCAATCAATCAATCAATCTATCTATCTACCTATCTATCTATCCTGGAACGCTGTATGGACTACCCAGACCCTCCTCCTCCTCCGCGCCACAGTGGAGGAAGGTCTGGCAAAGCGAGACTCCACTAATTATAAATTCATTGAACTGTTAAAAGAATATTCATTAAAAAAAATCTAGGATAGTCCTGGAAAAATTATTTGTTCAACTGATCCATTTTCCTTAACTTTTAACAAGTTTTCTTGCACAAGCTGACATATCCAACCGTTTCCATGTTTCCCTGAAAGCCTCCTGGACTCTCTGCCAAGACGAAACATTTATTACAGTCACTTTTTTATTAATCTTTTTAGAACAACAGAAAGGTTAAAGGGATAGTTCTGATCTTTTGAGCTGGGGTTGTCCGAGGTCATTATCCATAGTCAGTTAACTACAGTAGATCAGCACGCTCCCAGTTTGGAGACGCAGACAGGAGTACCAACATGGATGCTAAGCAAAAAAAATCTCTTCACAACATCGCTGACATTTCACAACAGAAACTTAGATCTTTAAAAAAACAGCCCACCTCCAAAATAGGAACTATGATGTTTATTTTTATCAGAGCACAATTAATTGTGACTTACAATCAAGTGTGAATTTTCCTGCATAAGGACTTCTGAAATGCAATAAAATGACTTAATCAAGCTGTATGTCCACTACAGAGCCTTACCAAAAGACAACTTTCAAAATCTAAATATATACAGACAAAAAAACCCAACAAAGATAAATATGAACCCAAAAAAAATAAAGCTCAAAGCTGAACAGATTGGAAAGGACAAAAGACAACAAAGAACTCATGTACAGTCAGTGGGGAAAGAAATGATGAGAACAGGAAGTGGATGGCTCATCAGTTCAGTCATATTTCTTTCATTAATACAACAGATACATATTTAGTCTTTCATAGTTTAAGTTTACAGTAATGACTTCCTGGACGCTGAGATTATGAAGGTACAGTAGGTTTTACATATCTCGAACGGTTCAATGGGACATGTGGGCTCCAAATGGAACAGATCATCAAAACAAAGACTAGTGAGTGTTAGTTTTAGTTAACTATAATAACCTCAGTGGGCGGACACAGAAAGCAACGGGGGCAGGTGTTGCCTTCATCTCAGTGTCCACATGTAGGTGTGGACACATGTGATGATGTGATTACTTGATACTTTACCAGTGCCCTCACTACTAGCGTGACAAGCTAATTGGCATTTTGTGCTAAAACCAGTCCCATTCGACGAGCATGAAAACACATCCCAGAGGACTCGGTACCCACGTGTTATTAACCCCTAGGTTCTTTTTGCGCTGGAACTGTCCTTTAAAGAGTTAAAAGCATTTCAAATCAAAAAGCAAGTTAAAATCATTTTATGAAGCCTTTCGTCCCAACCCTCCATTTCTGTCTTCTTTACACTTTCTCTTATTCTGCTGTTTCTACTCTTTCAGCACACAGTTACACAAAATAATACCCGGAAATGGCAACAATCAATACTTCCTCAAATACGTGTCCATCTCACATCCCCTCTTAAATTGCAGAGCCTTTTTACAGGTCAAATTTCACAGGAAGTGAAAGAATAGAGAACTTTATCAGCATCAGCTAGCGAATGCATCCCTGCCTTTCTTCAATGAAGAGAGCGAGCTTTGAAGTCTGACGGCTAAACCTCTTAACTTAAGATATTTTCCCTTTGCTGTAAAGCATCACATATACACTCCATGAGTCATTATGTATAATTCACAGTTAACAACTCTAAAATCCTGATTTTGAGCTATGTCCCTCTCGCAGCTTTCAACAAAAACAGTTACACAAAAAAACCTGTGTAGGTCATTAGGTAATAGGCTTGGATGTGTGTTGTTACTAATAAAACCTATGTAAAGGCCAGTAAGAATGATATTGTAAGCAGATATAACTATTGCTTTTTACAGTAATTTGCTTGGCTTTATTATTCAGAGCAATGAATGACAAGGCTCAATGCACCTTAGTTAAGAGCCAAAGTCTTTCCATGCAAAGGCATCTGAAATAATCTGTATCGATTCAAGAACCATGAAAGTGGTGTTTTAGTTTATCAACTTTACATCGCTGCAGACAGATTGTTTTAAGAATCTACAAGTGCACATTCAACTTGCAGAGACGTGAAACTTGCTTCAGATTGTTGCCTCTATCGCAAGAAGGAACAATTTTTTAAACTCTCTCTAAAATAAATTCCCACATTTGAGAAACAAAACAAGCATTTTGTTTAAAATTAGGGCTGCACAATTAATCGAATTTTAAT
>NC_045733.1:29817780-29817894 GCF_008692095.1 Etheostoma spectabile | reverse complement strand
ATTTTGACTTCCCACGATCAAATTTCCGTGATCAAGCGATTATTTTTTTTAAAAGCGTCATAGAACGCTCCGGGTTTTTTGCAAAGCAGCTTAGTTTCTAGATGTAGACAGTCC
>NC_045733.1:29817127-29817770 GCF_008692095.1 Etheostoma spectabile | reverse complement strand
AGTAACGGGAGGAAAACTCAACAGATAGCACTCGGTTATACGTCGGTCTCAAGGTTTACCAGTTTACCAGTAAACGCAACATTTTATCCCGTCTGTTTTTCAGACAACAGCGGTGACCAGTGCTAGTCGGTGCTAGTTAGCATCTGTTAGCTGTTAGCTAGTAGCGTCTGTTAGCTGTTAGCTCCTCTAGGACGCACCGGTGCTAATGTCCTCGCATCCGCTGCAATGCTGTTTATATGGATATGGTTTAATTTTCCGTTACATGACCCATTTTGTCTGTAAAGCCGTGCCTGTGTGGGATCTCTCCTCAGCTCCTTACCTTCCGAGCAGCCCAGCCACACAGCGCCGGTCCACACTTCTGACATTTGTCCACAGTTTTAATTTTTTATTAACACAGCTGTATATTGTTAAATATAAGGGGCAAACCTGTATTTGTACCAGTGTTTCCATGGTAACTCTGCTATTGCGGCCGCCACAGCGAAGAACACAGAAGAAGTTATTGAATGCAACTGACTTCAGTTGGTCAAGTAACAGCGTGTGAGACGGAGCTGCTGGACCTGGACCTGGGCGAGAGATGTGACCCATGGCCAGAACATCATATCGTATCCGCCTTTCGACCCGTGCTGGACCCGTTCATAATGAG
>NC_045733.1:29817027-29817117 GCF_008692095.1 Etheostoma spectabile | reverse complement strand
CCGTCTCTCTGTGAGTAGCGTCCATCACACTCCCTCTCTTAGTCATAAATAGCCTACGTGACGCTAAAATTTGTTTTGGTTAAAATCAAC
>NC_045733.1:29816257-29817017 GCF_008692095.1 Etheostoma spectabile | reverse complement strand
GATCAAAATTTTGATCAAAATAATCGGGATTATCATTTTGGCCATAATCGTGCAGCCCTATTTAAAAGCTTTTCAGATAATAAAACCCAGACGAAAACAAGCAAACATAGACACCAGGGAGATAAACTTATTAATTTGCAGACTCTAAAATAATGCAGAAAATTCTACACTCCCAGAGACTGCAGCGTCCTTAAACACACCAACAGAGAGAGCATCAAAACGGCATTGGCTGCATTAAGACACACCAGCAATGTAACAAAATACAAAGGTTAAATCAATAGACTGTGAAGGATCTGATTTGTTAAAGACCATTAAAACATGTTTTGAAAAGCAGTTGAGGGTAACAATATTTTTTTTGAACGAACAAGGTATAAATAAAGCACAAATGGCTTATCTGTTGCAGTTTGTACACAGAATGTTTTTCCTAAACCACGTTATTTTGAACACCCTATATGTTCATAAAGTAAACATTTCTCTTGTTACTCTAACAAGGAAATCAACAGAAAAACCCATAAAATATTTCTGTCCTAACCAAACCTTAGACAGTGACTGCAGACACGGAGATACATCATCATTAATCATGGACTTTATTAAGAGAATAAACATGGTCGGAGTGAAGCACTGGATCGACCCGGTGCAGTGTTTTAATGGGACGTCCGTTCTAAAGTGAGTCGTTGAGATGTTCCAGTTTTTTTTTTTTTACTTCATAATCAGGTCAGTGTGTGTGTGTGTGTGTGTGTGTATGTGTGTGTGTGTGTGT
>NC_045733.1:29810132-29816247 GCF_008692095.1 Etheostoma spectabile | reverse complement strand
GTGTGTGTGTGGGAAGATGATAAAAGGAAAATTAGAGGAAAAGAAAAAAGCTGCTTTATCTTTGAGTGGACGGCAGTTCAGGGTGTGTGGAAAATAAAAGTGCTGGTGAGTTAGTGGACTTTCCTTTTCTTCGAGCGGTATCGTCTCCTCCTCTGCTTGTACAGGTGGCGGAAATTGATGAAGAGTCCTGGGGAGGAGAAGAAACTTCTGTGAGCATTAATTTGATCCACTAGTTTATCTGTCTCATCGGATTGATACACAAACCTTTTTTTTGTCAGAGATGACAAACACACAAAAAGCCATGTTTGCACAGCACTACACAATTAATTCATTAGTACAGCCACAGCATTTTCAGAGACATGTTTGCACAGGACTGTAGTGAAAATCCAATTAAATCAATATATGATTTGACAAAGTAAAACCTAAGAAGCATACCTTTGGTAGCGTGCAATTGCAAAAAAATTACACATACGTTTTCCAATGTTTAAGAGTTTCTGTCTAACTTTTTTTTTTTAACATTTCAGGCAGGCATTAACTTCTATTCAATTCATTACACTACGGAAATCAAAGTGCAAAGAATCTGAGCATGCTTGGCTTTGGTGAAGTAGTCCATCACAGTGAACATCATGGGTCCCAGACGCAAGACAGTCCAGGGCCCACGTCGTTTAAATAGCAAATGTACCTGCACCCATCTTTCCAACCACGTAGCAGCGTGAGATTAACGAAAAAGTAAACTGACTCAACATTATCAAGGCCTGTAGGTGTAATGTTGGGTTTTAGTTGGCTGTTTTGTTCAGATGTAGAAGGTGAGTCAGAGAGGATGGCCGTGTGTTAGTGGATGTCTCACCCAGGAACATGAGGACCAGGTAGAGCTGCAGAGTGTAGGAGAAGCTTATAGAGTGTCCCAGCAGCGCAGGGAGGCGGAGGCTGAACAGACGCGTTTCATCGAAGATGGGCAGGGACTGGATCACAGCCACCGCTGGGAACATGCACATAACAAACTGTCAGCAACGACTAACATGTGTACCCCTTATACTTTCCCCCCGACTTTTCTTTATGCCACTATTTCTCAGTAAACTAGTCACTAACCTTCAGCCACAGTCCCCAGCGGGTACAGAGGGATCCAGAGGCTGTATCTCAGCCATGTTAACAGCTTCCACTCTGTGTTGATACAGGCCAGCATGTAGAATGGGTACCTGATGCAGAGAAGGAAGGAGTTGATGTTACAAAAGGCTACAACACATGTTCACCAGAGATGGGGGGGTGGAAGGTGATCTGAGCGGACCTGAAGATCTCAATGGTGCTCCACAGGTAGAAGACAAAGAAGACAACAGGTTTGTTCTGCATCTCTTCCAGACTGCCGAAGACAACAAACAGAATGACGTTTCTCCCGGTCACCTGCAACATCACAGAGCACAAGAAAGAGAGATCTCAGATTACCCATGCTAGAGTTCAGATGAACTCAAATCTTAATGCTACAGCATACGGTTTGAAGATCATCCAACAGTTTAAGGGAAAACCCTTTCCTGATTCAACAAGAGAAAAAACATTTTCACAAAGCTAAATCTATATAAAGTAATGGTTTTCAGACTTTGTGGAAGAACATGACTGACCTCAACCCCATCCAACACCTTTAAGGGGCCAATAACGTCCATTGGAACTGCTTGTCCGATGGTCGCACAGGGAAAGCAACAATTGAACAATCTCAAAGTCGCTTTTGAAGAATTTTAAATAATTTCTGTCTCTTATCATGTTTATAACTGAGTGCAACACTTCGAATGTTTTCCAGGTCTGTAAGTTGGGCTGCACAATTAATCGCAACTTTATCCATATAGCAACATGGACTAGCGCAATATCCAAGTCACTGGAGGGCGCAATTTTTGTTAAAGGCAAAATATGTGTCAAACCGTTATTGAAGTATTGTGGTGCTGCAGAGACGTTGCAGTCCTACAAATCCTATCCTACAGACTAAAGAAGATACAGATCGTTTGATACAGACCCTTGCAAAATTACACTATAATCATTTAATTTCTTTTAATGCTCAATGAAAATGAGAATATTATCATTCCCTCCAATATCGTGAATCGTAACGCAATATCAGTCAAAACAATGGCAACTGGATATTTTCTTCATATCATGCAGCCCTGCCTGAAAGCAGAGATTTGACTTGAAGTGTAAATACACATTTAAGCCTGTGAGACGTGAGGTTGCATGGATTGGCTGGAGTCTGAATGGGATCAAATCCCTGCAGCCAGGTTCCAAAATCAGATGGAAAGCCTGAAACCTGAAGAGTGGAGGCTGCTTTATCAGCAGATTAGTCTATATCCACGGAGTTCCCCTTCCGGGATTGCTCCGGTGCTGCCAAAAAGTTGACTGGATGTCCGTTACCTTCCACTTTCTTTGTGTTGGCATTTTAAATTCCGGTGGATTGTGAGGACTATGTTAACTGCTCCTTAGATCTCTGCAGGGTGAATCCAGACAGCTAGCTAGACTACCTGTCCAATGTGAGTTTTCTCTCACACGATTAGAACAACTTTCAACCGTTCACCTTCCTTCCCAAGGCTATTTTGCAGCGTCGCATAGCAAACACTATCAGCAGATTAATGCCCATGGTTTTGGAGTGAGATGTTTAACTATCCCGTACGGGTGTAATGTTTGAGTGACCACATACGTTTGGCAACAGTGCATATGTGAATACACCTTTTACGATTTACAGTAAATATTTTTTGTTTTGGTCATCAGGCTTGAAATCACAATACAATGAGAAGTGACTGTCTCCGTGTATTACCTGTAGCATAGCAGGGAGAAATCCAGTCTTAACCAGACCCAACAAGGGATTAACGACCTCGAGCACGGCCATCATCTGACAGAAATACATCATATCAGCCGTGGTGTGGAAGGTATCATAGAACGAATCTGTGGCAAACAAAAACAAGACATAATTAAACAGCACATTGCATGAGCCACTATCCATAATCCTCGTCATTTGCAAAACAAATCCCTGCTGTGTTGTGTTCCTGTTTCAATTCAAATGAGCTCATCTGTGAATAGCTGCTCACAAACAAAAACACAGACCTCTCTCCTCTCTCTCTCCTCTCTCTCTCTCTGCTTGTTTTATTTTACTGCACGGTTGTGCTAATTATGTTTATATGTTTTTGTGTTTTCACCCTTACCCAGAAACTGCTAATTATTTTATTTATTCGTTAGTCTATAAAATTTAAAAGCTATTAAGGAGTACAATTGTTTGTTTTGTTCCTGTTTTTTTTTTATACTGTATATATCTTCATTTACTCCATCCCTGTACAGTCTGCCAATTCTGCTTGTACTTAACTGTTTCACGAGTCTTTGTCCTCCCTTTTACAGAGAATCGTGTGATGAACTAAATAAAACCCAAGAACAATACAACTGACATTAAGGAGACTAAAAATAAAATGTAACGTGCTATTTAAACAAACCAAAGTTATGCCCAACTTATCCTTACGTTTACAGACGGACCTCCTTCTTTAACTTTGACCTACCATACATACCGTAGTTGTGAGCAACTGTTCAATGAAGGATTACTACTGGCACTGGCTAAACTGTTGGCTTGTTTACAACCTGTCTGATACGGTTTCTCGCCCCTTTGGACTTGGACTTGGTTTTGGCGATATTGATGTGCTCCCAGACCTTAACAGTACACTTAGTGAGAACAAATCGATGGCTGATAAGAATTACGACCCAAACTACGAAAGTAAGACTGAAGCTGAAGTAAACTGGAATTATCCATTAAAACGCCACAGATTTTTTGGGCAAACACATTGTTTTACATCTCCAGCACACAAAAAATGCCCATGACATTTCTTTTGTTTGTGCAGTACAATTTAATAATGTATAAGCAATTAAATGACTGCACTCCAACCTTTATCTCACTGATGACACTCTGGTTTTGACCCACTTGTTGGCTCCTTTAAAATCAAATTATTGTCAGTAGTAAGAGAAGCAATGCAGATACTGTGCATTTAGAGAAACCATATATAGTGCAACTATAACTATAGTGACTATAATAGTTTGGTGAGACAACACCTAAGGTACGAGGACCAACTTGTTGTGGTTGCACAACCTTAAATTAACAGGACAAGTATTATTTACTTTGGCCAGTCAGATTTATTCTCTACAAGTAACTTTGGCTTTCTATGGCAGATTACCTGGATATTAATGTCACTTCATTGACTCAGTGTTGTTGTTTTGTTTTTGTTTTTTAACAAACCTTGACCAAGAATGAAGAGTCGAACCGTCATGTTGACAAAGATCCAGGAGAATCCCAAGAACTGCACCAGGTTGTACATAAACAAGTAGCCTTTCTTCAGCCCGAGGTATGCTGAGGGACAGAAGAAAATAACTCAAATGAGCTGATGCTAACTCCTCGTACAGGACAGCACGTTAACATCAATGACAGCTCAAATCAGAAACATTTCTGAGACTTCTTGATGTTTGCAGGTGAAGAGCTTAGCGTGACTCACGGTCTTTACGAACTCTTGACTCCACACTTATCTTGTTTATCTTCTCCTCCTCCTGAAAGAAATCACATCATCAGAATCTCACTGCAATGACCAAACATGTTCATCATAGTGTTTCATATTTACAGTATGGCAATCTTCACTTGTTTTAATATAGTGAATGTAAATGATGAACTCTCAAAACATTACAGGAATACATTTACACACAGAAGTGTGCATTAACAAACTAGTGCAGTTTGTAGGGCAATAAGGGACATTCACACAGTGTAACATTATAAAGTTTAGTTTTTTATTTAACTGCTAACTTGAAACAAGAAAAGCCATAAGAAACTGTTTTGATCCCATGGAAAAATTTTGGAAAATTAAAGTGTCTATAAAATAACCAAAACAATAACTTTTGAGGATTTAATCAACAAAATATGAAGAGGCAAAAATTAATAACAATCACAAACAAAAAACAGAAAAAAATGGTTGAAATAATCAAAGTAAGAAGTAGGCCTGGTAACTATTGCATGCTTGGTTATTGCCACTAACGTTTTGGTTTGGAAAACATCGTTGTCCACCTGCTACAAGCCAAACAGAGTGGATCAGATGATGGAAGGACTTCTTCACTACTTTTTTTTCTTTGAAATTTGATATGTTGTTGTAAATGAGGGGCCACCTGTCACTGATAGCTCGAGTATAAATTAAAGTTGAATGAAAAAAAATGCGAAATAAATGTTGATCTTCTCATTTGATTGATTCCAAAACTGATTTCAGTGGTACTTGCATAGCTTTCCCGTTATAATTGCCATGTTTTTTTCTCCAATAGTTTGGTCGTTGTATCACCTGCGCACCTGTGTGTAAGTGCTAATTAGAGGCTAAAAAGGGAATCACAGGTGAGGGGGAGGTAGGAATCTGGATCTGGAAGCCACACAGTTTTTCAAGCTCAGCTGTGTGAGAGTTATCTTTTTAGATCTTGTCTGCTTGTTTTTGGGTGAGTTTTTAAATACATTTATAAAATAAAGGATTAACCGTATGACGATGGCGGACCTCATTATTTGCACCAGCAAGAGTTAGAAACGGCTTCAAATTCCCTCCAGTGACATTTTTTGTGGACAGATTGCCACTACAACACTTATCCCAAGTTGAACTATGCCAGACCAGAATGAGAAATGCATTTTTTTGTGGGCACGTGGAGAAAAAACGACGTAAAATTTAGCTTCACCCAGACCTTTTTTTTTTTGGCTGCACCAACTGTCCTAACAGACTATAATAATCCCACAAAACCTGTTTGCACTAACAAAGACTACATTTTGTTGCCTCCACAACAGACTCAAGCCAGATTTGCATTAGCAGTCTATCTAAACCCTTTCCCGTGGTATACAAAATGTAACTCTCATCAGAGTGGTTATTTGTTATTTCCCAAATTCCTACCTTTGCCTGAAGCTCCATCTCTGCGTCGGACTCGTCCAGCCAGCGATCAAAATCTGGAGCCAAAAACAAAGGCTTCTTTTCCTGCAGTGTCAGCCGGTCCCACCAGCGCTCCTCCTGCTTCTTGATCTTGATGTCCACCTGACGCTGGGTGGACTTATGGTTGATCTGAGAACAAAGTATTAGAAAATGTATATGAGGTGCCT
>NC_045733.1:29802997-29810122 GCF_008692095.1 Etheostoma spectabile | reverse complement strand
TTCTTTTTTTTTTTACTTTGACACACAGAAGGAAATGACAATGTGAGTAGCTGTTTAGTGAACACAGTTTGCTATTTTGCACCTGAAAGGAAACTGTGTTGCAGTTCTTGATTGATTTATATCTTTTATTTTGTAAATAAAAAAATATCAACAAAAAAATAGTGATAAACAGCTGAACAACGAAATAAAACTCCATAATTTCAAGTATATAAAAAAATATTTACACGTGCAAAAAGGAGTAGGAAGAAGTCAAACTTATTTACTCCTACTGCTTTATACATATATGATAAACATGATTTAATAATTTGTGATAAATATGATAAAAATGTGGATTTTTCATCTGAATAGCAAAAGGAAAAGTGCTATTGTGCAGAAGTTTGTATTGGCAGAATCGGTTAAAAACTAGACAAATAATATGGTTTGTGTTTATTGCGTTTTAAAGCACCCACATAATGCTCAGTTTGTACCAGAATAGGTCTACATGGTTTCATTTTCAAAAACACCATATTTTTGTTGTACTGCGCCTTGCTACAGATCCTGTTTTCAACCTGAGTGTTTAGGTCTCTGTTTTAGCTACAGAGTGAGGCATCTCACTTCTATGCTATCCTTGTTGAGAGTTGCGCATGTGCTGTAGCTAGGTAATGATACCATTAGCTAGCTACTGTTTTTCCTACTTTGGTCAGTACAAGGCAGGATTAGCTGAGAGACTTCTTCTAAACGAGGGGACACTTGTGGAATTCCTGCAGAACAGGGACATGGAAGTAGTTCTTTTGGAGATTATGGTGAACTAGTGTGTGTTGTAGCAGTGTTTTGCCATTGACAACGAGCTAGCATGCTAGCCCTAGCATGTGCTACAGTTAGCCACCTCGTCTCGGCTAGTGACATAGAAAGCCATCCAGAGACTGAAGGCAGAGGACAAAACACCCCAAATCCCAGAAAAAGTAATGTTTTTTCATAATATGGGCACTTTAAGTTAAATGCCATCATTTCTGTTTAAATATTTATTTCCAGCTGTCTGTAAGTTGATACCAGACACTGTAGGAAATCAGTAGCTGACCTTGTGCCCTCTGGCATTTCATTTAAATCGTATTACAATGATGCGAAAACAACTTATTTCAATATAACAATGGATTTCCCCTGGATTAGTAACAGATGAATAAAAGATGAATACCTCAGGTCTAACAGGTTCCAGGAACTCCAAACTGAACTTGTATTCATTATCTCCTTTAGCTCCATGGCCCTGTGCTGTGGGACAATAAGATTACATTGTTATATTATAACAGTATTAAGCGTTACAATGTGTTTCATACAAAAATTGCTATCATGACAGATGTCATAAATAATGTTTGTGAAATATTTTAGAATGTTTTCACTTCAAAATTGGCTTGAGTACTTATTAACATGTTTTCCCTCTTTACATGCACCAATGAAAATACTAACCTCTGAACTGAAGTGTGTTGTTTTCTTGCAGGCTGATGTCAAGATCCTAAAAAACACAAAAGGCAGCCATCACAACCAACCCAACACTGAAGCACACAATGTATATTAAAGGATAAGTCTGGTAATATTCGATAATTTCTTACTGTCAACAAAGCCCATGAAAATCAAAACAAATGTTATGTGTTGGTCTAGTTAGACACGTCCTATCCCTTTCTGTTGCACTAAACCCAAAGCCCATTGGTTCCTGCTGGAGGAGTAAATCTGAGAGACTGGGCTCATTTTTGTGCAGAGTTCAAATTTAACTTTTTCTACCAAATGCGCATGGTTCAAATTTTATGAGCCACTCAATAGATTACCATTGTTTTTTGGGGCTGGTGAGTGAAGCAAATCGACCATCCATTTACATATTTTAAAAGCATTTGGATAGTAGATGGTGCTAATTTTGAACCACGTTTGTTGTATTTTGAAAGGCACACAGTTAACCACAGTTTGTGTCACATTGGTGTAATGGAGCTGAGAAAAAAGGATTTATCCCATAATGTTAAATTGGGATAGAAAAAAAGGATTGTTCAGAAACCGGTGTCAAAATTCTGGTAACGGTATTGGCATCAGTAATAAAAAAATAATAATACCCTCAACGTGACAACGTGAAGAACAACGTAGTGTTCTTCTATCAGCCTGTTTCAGTTCTCCGAAGAGGCTTCAATGAGATCCAAAACAACAATTAAAGGCCATGCATCTTTTATAAGACATTTGCCTAACAGATGCAGGGCGAGATGGAGAGAAGGGGAACCTGTATTTCATGTTACTAATGCAAACACACGGCCAGCAGAATGAAATGGTTAGATACTCAGTGATGAGGTGAAGACCAACCCACCCAAAAAGCCTAATATTTTAGATAATTCAGAATACAGGGTTTGACTGGCTTAAACAAATCATTAAACATCTTAGTGTATTTTGAAGTTGAGCAGGGCTTGGTATCTTGGATTGGATTTAATTGGAATATTATGGTATATGATTTTACATTTCAAATACATTGATACTGTTAAATTGAAATTGATTGACTGGTCTGATAATATCAGAAGTATTTGGTTAGTAGTTGAACTATGGAGTGTAGTTATCTACAAAATAAGGAAGTCAAATTGTCATTTTCATCTGTTATTTTCCATTAAGTCATTCATGTTTTATGGTGTTACTTTGGACTACAACTTTTTTTACGACATTACCGTGACGTTAAACAGAAATTCACATGAACACATGCAGACTATAGCATTAAAAGTTAGCTAGCGTTTTATGACTACGATATGACAAATTAAACCCATAACGTTACCCGTTAAAGTTATTTAGGCGGCAAAAAAAAAAAAAAAAATGTCTGTTAGAAGTTTTCTTCTGGGCATCCCAAATAAACGTTAGAGGTCATGTAGCCATATTTTTAACGTTCCTGAACATCATCACTTAAGCTAGCTAACGTTAACGGTTATGCTAACCGTATCGCTACAGGAGTAACGGTACGTTACGTTACACCCACCACAGCATTTACATCGTAATGTTTAAAGGCATTTAAACACATTCGTACTTGAGCAGCAAACGACAGGTTTTTTGTGAGTTAAAGCTGAAAGCAGCCAGTTGGATGCTGTGGTCCTAACGTTAACGTTACCTTTGTATCGCTCAGGTCCACGCGGAGGAAAATCTCTCCGTGCCGCTGAGCCCAGTACACATGAGGAGTGAGAATCTGCATTGTCACTCTGTGGTATCTGCTATCTATATGCCATACAAATGAGAAAACTATAACTTAAAGGGATGAACCGATATCCTCATCTGACAGCCAGTTGAGTTCCGACAACAACCCCCCCACACACACACACATACACACAAAAGAGGCATGAAACAGAGGGATAGGCTATCACACCGGAGCATACTTCCGGGATGCAAGTCCTCCCCCAAAAAGTAAACGTTTTTTTCTTCCTAGGATGGGGAAGGCATGTCCCGCCCTACTCTGATTGACTATATCATTTATTGGTTTACCCTGACATTCTTACCATAACCTCAACCAATCCCACTCCTTTTATCTAAACCTAACCAACCCCACCAACGAAGGCGCCATGTACTAGCCAATCAGACGGTGAATAGGGCGGGTCATGCCTTCCTGGTAGATTGTTAACGGACTATGGCTAGATCCTGGATCGCAGTCATCGTACCCATACCGTCTCGGCACCGATCCTCTGTCATATTTATATATATTTATTTATTTATTTATGACAGCCGGAGAATGACTGTAACGGAACTTTCTAATATGTTTCCCCATGCCTTCGCCATCCTAGGAAAATAAAATGTCTTCCGGTAGGCAGTCGCTCACGGATTTCAAAATAAGAATGTTTTTCCTTGTACACATATTACAATCCACTGCTCATACTATAGCGTGTAGGCTTATCTACCCCTTAGCGGTTTATTCCGTATATTACCACCTGTATGACTGTGCATTTACTGCTTTTTGCACTGCTGAATTATGCTTAACTGCGTTTTCTTGTTTAGCAAAAATCTGTGCTGGTATTCATATCTCACTCCCGTTGGGGGTCATGTCCTGTCTATGCCCCCCCCCCCAGTTTGGGAACCATTTAAAAGTATTCATATTGTGGTTTTTGGTTATGTCAGCTGTGTTCATCAGCAGTGGATCTCTAATTTCACCTCGCTCCTCCTCCTACTCACGCTGGGCAGGAAAATGCATTTATTATCCATAAGACATTTAATAAGGACAGCACAGATCATAATTTATGTTTGTAGAGTTGCTTGATGCCGTTGTGGTTGGGTGTGAATCACATACTCTATGATATTATAAAATTACTGGCCAAAAAAATGCAATTGCAAGTATTTGGGTCCAAATTATAGAGTGGATAAAGTTGTACAGTATGTTCCTATTTATTTCTGTAGCCTCTTGGCCAGGTCATGTTTGTAAATGAGAATTGGTTCTCAAACAGTTTACCTGGATAAATAAAGGTTAAATAAAATAAATGAAATATTTACAGACTATGGTCCAGATGTTACCATGAATATTGGAACTGTCATCTGTAGAAACAGCGGATTCTACCACAAGAGGGCGTAAGAAACTGCCTTTCGTTATGCATATACATTGTGATAATTTCCACTTCAATCAACTCAAAATAACTTAAGGCATGCCATTATACTGCTCAAATGTCCTTGCAACTAGGTGACATGTTGGCAAACATACCGTTTACATGCATCACTTTTCCAGAAGTAGGATCTATATCACTGGCATATTTAGCCATTCAGAATGTGTACTTTTACTTTTGATACATATATACATACATATGTACAAATATTCTGCTTTGGATAATAATTTTAGCATAGGACTATATAACACAATGGTCATCACTTTTCCAGAAGTAGGATCTGGCATATTTAGCCATTCAGCATGTGTACTTTTACTTTTGATACTTTGAGCTCATTTTTAATTTAGGGTACGTTTTTGACAACTATTATTTTGTTTTCTTAAATTGTGGTATTGCTACTTTCACCATGAAACAGATGTGAATTATTGGAGAATACTTACTTCCGAGTACTGCAACTTTTACTTAAGTAAGGTAAAAAAACTTTTTACCCTATATGGTTTAATCCATGTAAGTAAGAAAACCGAAAAGTACGATTACAGTAGGATTTAGTGAATGCATCACTGTAGAAACCTTCCCAATTTCCGGGCCACGGGACTTTATTTAAAGACGTTAATGTTCGTTAACATAAACAAACATTTGAAAATGCTTTTTCGTAACTAGCTAACGTTAACTCTATCGCCTTCCGGTCGCCCATCTGTTCAGTTCCAAGGTACAACTAAAAGGTTGTACCTTTTAGCTAGATTATGTGAGAGTCCACCGAGTCAAAGGGTATTTTACTGGACAAATAACACCTCGAGCGTTTCGCAGGTTGGTTCCCGCCGGCAGCTCGACTCTCCGCGGTAACATTAAACGGGTTTTCTACGTGAAGCAAAATGAGTCGAAGAGGAGAAACAACCGGGGAAACCTCCAGAGCTTCAGCTCCCACCCGGGCTAACGTTACCGACCAAGCGAAGAGGAAGACAATTATTCACGTCGTTTACCTCATCGCCGCTTTGGATATCACATGGATGTTTTTACAGTTTTCTGTCACCCCTGTAAGTATTTGTGTTCTGGCCAGAGCAGGAAGCTAAGATTTCCGTGCCTGTCGTGAACGTAATTGGACGCGTCACTGATGTTGTTGACAAATGAACTATGCTTATGTTAAGTGTAAAAGTGATTATGTGTCTTATATGACACGCTAACAGTAGTTGTCTTTGTTAAAATTACACTAATTTACAGCAGCACCTTTACTTCCTCAGTTGGGGGCAGTTCCTTTAATACCACATTTCAAAAATACTTCATTGCAAGTAAATGTCCTGCATTCACAAATGTACTTAAATAAATGTAGGCCTACATACGTATTATCAGCAACATGTACTTGCATGGACTTAATCAAAAGTTCTCATTATTGCAGTCAGATTGACTTATGTCATTGTTATATAACGTTAATTATATCCAGTGCTGGAGGATGAAGCCTATACTGAGGGTCTGGCAAAGCGAGACTACCTAATACCAAACACATTTTAAGACATGTACAAATATTCTGCTTTTTATAATAATTTTAGCATATTCATAACACACTGGTCATAGTGTAGTGCGTATCTATCCCTCAGCTGTTTATTCTGTATTTTGCCACTGTGCACATGGCTCTTCTTTTTGCACTGGTGTTTAGATGCTTAACTGCTTTAGCAAAAAATATTTCCTATACTGGTATTCATCTCTCACTCCTGGTGGGGATCCTGTCCCTGTCCCCCAGGTTGGAAACCACTGTGCAAAAGCTGTCCGCTGTGTTCATCAGCAGCTGCCTAGTGTTTAGCAAAGTCATTATTTAAAATCGGAATAGCTTCAATAAGGCACATTTACCTCCTCTAACTGGTACTAAAATTTAGTATTCAGATACATACTGTTTATTTAGTTACTTTCCAGTTTCCACTATTTGTTTTTAAGCAATAGGCCACACACAGAATGCAGACTATGCCAGAACTGCCTGCTTGGGTACATTGTTCAATGAAGTTCCAGGGACTTGGATGAACTGGACAAATCCAGGTGGTTTATTGTTTTAGGTAGACTGTTGTACAGTCTTGTGACCACTATTACCTTTGGACTAGAGGCTGCAAGGTAATGTGGCATAAATGGAAATCATAAGACACAATGTAATGACGTAACCAGAGAAACAAAAGCTGAATCCCAGTGCAGTACACATAGACCAATCATATATAGGCTATACGCTAAGGCTTCTCTTTCTATTCTTTGAATAAAATGCTTGAACAGCTTTTTCCAACTGTGACCGTTAAGTTGACAGCAGAGGGAGAGGGAGAAAATTAATTTCCGCCAGCTGCCAAATGCCTCCAGCACACTTCCATCACCACTGCCCCCGCCTTCCTCAAATATAGCTAAAAGACAAACTGGTAACACTAATTAACGACTAATGGGGGTGGTAGTAGCTCAGTCCGTAGGGAGTTGGGTTGGGAACTGGAGGGTTGCTGGTTCAAGTCCAAAGTATGGTGGTGGACCACCATAGCTGGAGCTCTTGAGCAAGGCGCCGAACCCCCAACTGCTCGGGGTGCCTTTCCATGGG
>NC_045733.1:29801091-29802987 GCF_008692095.1 Etheostoma spectabile | reverse complement strand
ACTCTGACATCTCTCCATTAGTGCATGTGTAGGTCCTTAGCATGTGTGTGTAATTCAGGCCTGTGTGTAATAACAACAGAGTGAGAAGTGTAATTTGTGGGATTAATAAAGTATAATAAATATATGCAATGCTGAGTGTAATTATTTGTGGATCACATAGCAGCTCCTGTAATTGTTTCCCCCTAAAAGAGTTGGAAAAAGAATAAAAAGTATGTTTTTGCATCACTATCTTCCATCGCATGACATGTAATACACAGAAAAAACAAAAAAACAATGGTCACCCAAATAAAGTCACAGTTTGGATGTGATTGACAGGTAGAGGTGGGTTTCTCACTTGGCAGGAAATTAATCTGATATGTTTAGATAATACCTGCTCAACGCATGTTAACATGCTACACACGATTGTGTGACTTTAAATATGTGTTTTAATTATGTGTCTGTCTAGTATTTGGCGAGGAAACTTGGCTTTGACACCTTGTGGTTGGGTTATTTACAAACCATGGTGGGTGTAATCCAGCTGGTTGGGGGTCCTATGTTTGGAAGGTAAGAGCAACATATAAAAGTATCCGTTATAGCTACATTTACAGACGTGGAGGTACACTGTTTTTTGTGTAGCAGAAAACAAACTTGTGGTTTCTGGGTTTTCTTGTCGTCTGCAGGTTTGCAGATATCTTCGGAGCACGAGCAGCTCTGTCTCTGGCGTGTTCTGGGACAGTGGTTTTCTTTCTGCTGCTGGCCGTAGCGGAGAGTCCTGCCATGCTGTTCATCCACAAACTCCCCACAGTCTTCATGCATGTTCTACCTGGTAATCACCACTCCTCTGCAATCCTGCTGCTCACTCAGTTCAACATTCTCAACTTCAAACCTTCATTATTATTAAGTCTAGATAAAGCACTTGTTATTTATTTGTGGTTAAACTAAGTCTGCAATCATGACAGAGAGTATTTGGGACTGGATTCTGGAAATACATTTACTTTTTTTCTCTCATTATTTAGAATTTATTTTCAAAATCTCATCCCCCATCTTTTTTTTTTATTCATAATCCTAAAAATAGATGCACTTTCACTTGCTTTTATTTCGTCCCCCTTCTCCTGTGTGCAGCATCTCAGATGGTCGTTGCAGACCTTTCAGAACCTGAAAAACGGGCTGACGCTTTATCCAAACTAGGTCTGTGTTTTGGCGTCGGTATGATCGCTGGCTCCACGTTGGGCGGCCATCTTAACACACGCTATGGGTGAGTTTCATTGTATGTGTGTACTATGAGTTTACATCGTGTCATTTCCTGTAGGGTGTAGAGGTGGATGGGGGTTTTATCAGGAGGTCAAGGTTTAAAAAGTCCCATAGATAATGACAGGTGGGTTTTTTTTTGAGCACTTGGAAACATTGCACTAGTTCCAGGGATCATCATGGGGAGAAACATCCAATCACCAAGGTTTAAGGGTTGTTTACCCAAGTTAAGAACAACATTGCCTGTTCCCGAAATGTCAATGATTCAAACCATCAGGTCCTTTATTTTTGGTTACACACTGGGCCACTGGAAGCTCTTTGCTCCACTCTCTTGCCAATGTCTCTCTCTAAAATAAGACATCAGTTCTTAGACACCTTGTTACATCCTGCTGCCCTGGAAATCCAGAGTTCTCCCAAGAGCACAATTTGAATTTGCTTAGCCAGTTACTCCGGCATCAAGTAATGTTGCTCATTAACTATGCGCTTGTAGCCGAGCTGAACCAATCACATCGGTGTATCTGATATAAGCGGGCCACAGTTGAGCTAAACAGATGACAGCAGTTTATTCCACCAGTTAGCTTCGCTGGTAGCTAAGCGCATGGGGCTCTGGCTACGTCACCCCGTGTGTTGTGATTGGTTGTAGTGTTATCCAATTGCGTGCAGTGAGAT
>NC_045733.1:29799836-29801081 GCF_008692095.1 Etheostoma spectabile | reverse complement strand
TGCACGCTTGGTGCCGCCCCTTGAGATGGGCAACTTTCATTACACGATGCCAGACCCTTAATCTTTCAGATTTGGGTCTGGATTTCCAGGTTAACATCCTGCTGCCCCTTATATGGGGCCATTTATGTAGCAACTATTTGCCATGTGTGTGGAGAGGTGTGCAACTGTATTTCTCTATATCTCTATATATGTACTGAGATTTGTGAATGTGTATAGGACATCTGCAAGTGTGTAATAGAATCTCTGTGTGTGCATTACATTTGTATTAAATGTGTAATAAAAATATCCAAATCAGTATTCAGATTTGTAAATGTGTAGCCAAATCTGAAAATGCATACATTTTGTGCGTACATATTATTGGTTAAAAGAGTATTTTTCTCAAACAGCAATTTAAAGAGTAAATGTACAGTATATCTTATATCTATTACACCAAAATATTTGTCCACCTAACCCTGCTTTTACTTTGTATTTCTCAGGGAGACATTTACTGCAAGTTTTGGTGCTGTGGGGAGTGCCTTCAGTTTACTTTTGGTTTTAAAGTTTATCCCAAAAACTACCAAAACTCAAGCTCCAACCACCAACACAGACAGTAAGACACACTTCCGTCTTCTAACCCTAACAGTAATGTTCTCAGATGTTTGGGAATCTGTACACAATGCTGATATTTTCAGGCTTATGGCACACAGGCATTGGGAAGTAGGAGTTAAAGTCCTACCAAAATCACATTCCTCATACCTTTTTGCAGGAAAAAATAATGTAATGTAATAATGTAAGTTTTTTAAGATTTATTTAAATATTTGTACATTGTTAAAATTAAGAAAAAAAGTTATTGTCTCGGTTACAGTAAAAACAGAAAGGTGTATGTTATGACTACCAATTTTTATTATTTTTTAAATTTTTAGAATTTTTTTGTCCATTATTTTGGCACGGCAGGTGTACTACAATATCCATGAGCCGCAGCCACTGTTGCAATAGAAAATAGTACAGTCAGAGGTTTGGTCATTGGCTATGTGGACAAAATGTGGCACCATAATTACAGAATACATACAAATATTGATCCAGAATCTAAAAGGAAACTAAAGTGGAGCGCATAACAGAATTTTAAGCTCTGTGATTGGATGTTCCTTGCTGTAATGCACCTTGGGACTTGTAGTTAACTACTCCCACAATGTTTTGTTTTTTTTGTCCACAGATTTCAAATTTTATGAAAGGATGTTTTCTAGTATGTGTGTGTGTGTGTGTGTG
>NC_045733.1:29783725-29799826 GCF_008692095.1 Etheostoma spectabile | reverse complement strand
TGTGTGTGTGTGTGTGTGTGTCCAAGAATAGAAATCCCCGCTCAGCTGTAGAATGTGTGTGTTCTTTATCGCATCACATTCTGTTGGAATGTTATGTCATAATTTGGGTCTTTTTCCAATGCACAGGTGTCAAGTGAGTAACACTTTACATTTCAAATCTCAATTAGACCCAGAGTGAGCCTGTAGAAAATCAACAGGAAAGATGGCGAGCTTTCAGAAAGGTGACGTCGATAATAAGTATTTGCATAAGACAGGCCCCATGTCAGCTTATCACCATTACGTCCTGTCATCAATCCTTCCCGATGCTGAGCGGGAATATCTCTGCACAAAGAACAAAAACAAAGTCCTGGAGAAGGAAAACGAGGTCCTCAGGAAGAAAGTTGACTCTTTGATGACCTACCCTGAGCTGTTTAAGGCAGAGCGCCAAAAACTCCAGAAGGTGATCAAGAACAGAGACCACCAGTGGACCCAACTGTTGCACTGCAAGAATGAATTGTCGGTGTTGGGTAAGAAGATGACGATCAAGGAAACGGACCTGAGGCGGCTGCACAAGCAGACTCAGGCCCAAAAGGAGGAGCTGGAGTCCACAAAGATGGCGCTGCAGTCGGTAAAGCGGGGTGCTGTCACCCAGAGGGCCGAGCAGCTTCACCTGAAGGAACGACTGGACCAGGTAATCAAAGAGAGAGACGGCCTGAATGACATGCTGCTGCGCTGCAAAAATGAATCCTCCGAGTTGCGTGACAAGATCAGCAACCAGCAATCGAGCATGAACAAGAGGGCCAGTCAGTGCAAAGAGCAGATGAAGCAAATCCATCTCCTCAAGCTGGAGAACCAGACACTTCAGAAGGAAAGGGGCATCCTGGACGGCGATGCAGAGGTCCAGAGGCAGGAGCTCCAAAAGTGTGAGGAAGAGCTAAACACACAGAAGGAGAAGCTCAAAGAGAGCAAAAGGTTACGCGCTATTGAGGATGAAATAGGGAAAAAAATAGTAATAATCCAACAAAAAACGTGCACGCTCAAAAAGCCCAGCCCGGAGGTGCCTCTCCAGAAGGTTGAGTCCTTACAGAAAGAACTCCTCGCCCAGACTGAAGAGCTGAGGAAAACCCAGAAGCGGTGTGAGGAGCTGCTGGAAAAACTGACAAAGGTAGCGGCGCAGTTCCTGCAGTGCCGGGTGACGGTCAGAGACCAGAAGGAAAAGCTCAAGGCAGTAACAGCAGAGAGGGACATGTATAGAAGTCAGACTGAAAAAGTGGCGATTGAATTGGCTGACATAAAAAAAGGCCACCGCAGCGAAAAGCAGCGCAACAGAGCAGCCAAGAGGCTAAAGAAAGTCAAGCTGTCAACTGGAGACAGATTAAAGGTGTCCCGTCCCCCACCAGTCACCAGCAAAGTCCAGATGCAGTCCGAATTAAGCATTGTAGGGACAAAACTTTAAATGTGCTCTTGGAGCTTTCCAGCTGTCCGAGGAGACTGTGCTTCTTCCAGGGGTTTTTCTCGTCTTCTCAGGGAGCTCGGGCGGGGTCTTTGTCCATCAAGATATTTTTTCATAAAAATAAACCGACTCAACTTGATACTGGTCTAGTTCTTTGTGGTTCTTGTTAGTGTAACAGTGTAAATTTGACATCCACGGTTTGAATTTATTTAAAAATAATCCCCATAGATGATGAATCTTTTATTGTAAAATAATGTAATATGTGTAAAATAATAAGAGTTATACACAGCAGGACATCTACAGCACATTATTGTTTGCAGCAATAGACAACTATACATTGTGTTTATTATTGTTGTTTAAAAAATTGTGCAACAAAAAATCAAGCATGCTGGTTGGGGAAGAGAGGATTTTTCAGTTAGTTTAGTTTTAGAGTTTGTCTTTAAGGGAAAAGTTATTTTTTATGAAAAAACACCTTCTTTAAATAAGAATGAGCTGCACTGTTGCTTGTGTGCCTCTTAAATCCTACTGTAGGGTTTACAAATTTGAGTTAGAGATTATGTAATCTGGCAGATATCAGGCTGTTTGTACATCAGTTTTTGGTCTTTTATTCTTGAATTTCCTACAGGTGGAAACAAAAGCAAGTCAGTATTCAACCTGGGAGAGATCACAAGACTGATGAAGTTCCCAGGTGTGAAGCGGACCTTTGTTGTGAAGATAGTTGCAGGTTTGCCAACAGGTAAGAGTTCATCTGAGAAGACATTTGATAAAAGATACAGGAATGTATTTACTTAAATATATTTATCACTTTCCATTTCAACTCTTTTATACTTAAATCCACAAATTGTGACGCGTGACCTCCCACTTCATTTTCATCATTATTTATTAGACTGAATATTTGGTTATGTCTGAAAAACTGTTTCTTTAAGACTATGTGTTTAGAGGCCACTGTTATAAATCCGAATGGAACATGTAAGAAACATAACATAAGTAAAAAGGTCTGTTCAGCCTGGGTTCAGAGGAGTTACATTCAAACATCTATGGACATTGTATAGAAGCACATAAATTCAAATGAAATGAAATAATTGCTCTTCTCTTTCCTCAGGCATATTTCAAGTGATGTTCTCAATCATTGCAATGGACTTCTTCAAGCTGCAACCTGAGCAGAATGGCTATCTGATGGCTTATTTTGGCATAGCCTCAATGGTAAGAGTCACACCGACTGAAATACAAGACAGGCTGAATGCGATTTCAGTGACTTACGTATGTTTCGAAGGCTGCAGCTGATGACATCAGACGGTAAGATAAAACCCGGATGTGTGTTCAGGTTGTTCAGGGAGGAGTGATCGGTCGGCTGACAGCGAGATACTCGGAGAACTCACTGCTGCTTCTGTCCATCGGAGTTTCTTCTTTGGTGGGACTGGCTCAGGTACACACAAAAACACACACACACACACATACACACACACACACACTAGACCTGGGGAGTATTTAAAGTATATTATGTCTTTATTAAAACTAGTGTATTGTTTGCAGGGATAGACAACAATACATTGGGTGTTGTAATAATGTTCATGGCAATCAACCCAAGAGTCGAAGGCGTCCTTAGTGATTGGCATTTGTTTAAAATGTAAATACTCCTCAGTTTGGATAATTTCATTAAGTTCTTTCTTTCTTTCTGCAGGCTTACATGCAGAATGTGTTCCAGTTCAGCCTGATCGTCATCCCGATGGTGTTTTCTCTCAGTTTGTTTAATGTCCTCACAGACAGCATGCTCACCAAGAGCGTACCGTCCTCCGACACAGGTGAAGTCATCCCGCTTTCAGACATTCACACCAACCACACAACGTTTGTCTGGCAATGCTTGACTGTATCTGATTTAAACAAAAGGAGGGAAAGAAGTGCAACCTTACAAAATTAAAATATCTGTTGTTGTAGTGTCAGGTGAAATATTACCCAAATCTATGGTGGCTGCCAGAAACTGTAAACTGGATGCAGCTTTATTCTGTTGCATTTGTTTTCGGGTTTGTGTGCTTTTCTTTTTTGCATTGTTTCTATATTTGGTTGTGTTGTGGGCATTTTCAGCATATTTGCTAAATGCTGCGCATGTGTTGTCAAATTAATGAAGCTGTTTTCATTTTTTTGCAATCCGATTTCTTTTATTTAAACACATACGCAAAAGTGCAAAAGATTGGTCTAGATGACAACATACAGAAAAGTACACTACACACACCGAAGAAGGCAAAGTGCACCTTTTCCGCAATCCTTCCAAATGTTTCACTCCAAAACAAAGGAAATACGAGAAGGAAACAAACACTCTGCACAATTCTACAGCATGGATTTCAAGGATTCAACAATGCTGAGCCAATTGTCCAAAGTCTTTCCTGGTGCTTCATTAATGCCGTGGAGAGCTCCATATATATGATATCCAAAAAGGAAAGGGTCCATGTTTTATTACTAATAGATGGTTTCTAACGGGCTCCAATCATTCTCTTGGCCGCTGTAAGTCCAGCAAATAAAGTTAATTCAGAATCAAAACATTGACAATAACATTTTCAGTATCATTAATCAGGGCAATGGAGATGTTTTCTTGATTTGCTTGTGTTTTGTCCATTTGCATGTGTTTTTTTTTGTTGAGTTGCAGTGCGTTTGGGCCTATTGGCCGGCATACCAACCGAAACAGAAACAAATCTGAATACTACAGGCTCAACTCATCAGAAACCGACAATTATCTGACTTCAAAACGCAGTTCATTAAATTGTTTATTGAACCCACTTTGCTCTTGTACTCAGGCACCATGATGGGACTGTGTGCATCTGTCCAATCCCTGCTCCGCACAGTCGGGCCGACTGCTGGTGGCTTCCTGTACGTGAACTACGGCCTTTCGTCTATAGGTTTAATGCAGTTTGTTGTGAATATCGCCGTGTTTGTGCACCTGCTGCAGCGTCACCTCAAGAAGACAGACGTGCAAAAGGAATAAATAAAAAAATGTGTACAAAACCTAATAGAGGAGGTGGAAATTCAAAGTTTGTTTTTGGGAACAATCAATGTTCTACAGATGCATATATTTAAAGCACTCTGCCACAGTTGTTTATATGATGAGAAAAACTCAAGTGTTTCTACTTCATCACTTTTTTGGATTTTGTACTTGTTTATTCTGGTGGAGATTCAGGACTGAACCACTAGATGACAGCAAACCCTCCAGTTTACCTGATGATGCTTTTATTTCCCTTGGTTAATCATTTACATTCACATTAGTTACACTCTAAAAATCAGTTGGCAGACATTGAGATTTTATCAAACATCATCAAGAATTAAATTAAATATAAGCCCAATGGAACATAGTAGTATCAGAACCATTTTTAATGAAAGTTTATTTTCCTATTTGTCCTATTGTCCTGTATTAAACATTTAAAATAATATACATACTGTATACATGTATTTATTTTTGTACATTACATTCTGTAATAAATGTACATAAATAATAAAAGTATTATGTGCATTAATTAATTTAAAAGCAGTGGTGTATTTCAGACATCTCTTTGCATTAAGTCTCTTTATCTTAAACTTAACATTAATCTGACAACTTAAGTTAGCTACTAGTCCCTTTGCATATTTAACATTAAAAACATGTCATAAGCTTTTCAGATACAACACATTGCTAAAGATCAAACTGGTGGTTCGCAACATTTTTTGGCTCGCAACTCTGGATAGTAACATCAGTGTTATGTCTCCTGGTCCCGTTTAAGATGTTTCTGGGTTGTTGTGCAGTTACACCAAAGAGAGATTTCCCCTCTAAAGTTCTCAGATGGTTTCATTTAAATAACAGGTTGAGGCCCAAAGAGATAAAATCACCCAGGATATCACAAATAACCCAAAAGCTAGCAGAACACTTTTCTTCTTTCTTCTCCCATTAATTGTCATGCCTGCTCAGATTGGTTTTGCGACTCTTTTAAGGGTCCAGACCCCTAGATTGGGAACCACTGGACTAAACTACCTGTATGTTTTTATTTCATTTTCATGTATTTATTTCTGAGGGAAACACATTAATGGGAAGATTACCCTAACATTTGCTGGGCAAATGCATTCTCCACAGGTGTCCTGCTACATTTTCAATTCAATTTTATTCATAGTGTCAAATCGTAGCAGAAGAGTTGGTCTAGACCACACTCTATAATTAACAAAGACACAACCATCCCCCCAAGAGCAAGGATTTGGTGTGACAAAGGTGAGAAAAACCTGCCTTTTAACAATAATCAACACTACTGTAAATGTGCCAGTGTTATCCAGGTGGCCAAATTTCAACAGCAGTCCTTTTGGTGAGAACGTATGAGACCAGATCAACTGCACACAGCAAGACATTAGTACAGTAAATACATCAACAATATCCACATTCAGTAACCATGCATGCAGGCAACACGAAGCAACAAAAACTCAGCCAAGCAATGCTGATTATAGAATTTTTTTGACACATGCAAAAATGTAGAGCAGTGATGCAATTAAATAATGCATATAAAATACAACAATCCTGATGGAGATCTTGATAAAATATAAAGTTGATGAATTACCTCCAGCAACAGTGAAATGCTACTTAATGATTGATGCAATAATAATCCATTAATGTATTAGCAGCATTACATTTTACTTAAGTAGGATTTTATACGCAGGTTCTTTTAGATCGTTGTGTTTGTACTTTTACGTAAATAAAGAATCTGAATACTTCTACCACTGGTCAGAGCACACAGTAAACGATGCAAATACGTTTTGTATCAGATATTAAATCATCAGTGCAGAAAAACAAATGACGTACTGTATCTCAGTTGCCACGCTGCAGGATGTTGAAATTATCTCATAAAATCTGTAGCAGGTGTTTTCATTGTTTCTACAAAATGTGTTTAAAATATTATGTCCAATCCGGGTTGAATATGAGCTTATTTTAACAGTAGGGGGTCTGTGGTGTTATGGAGTTATCATGGACCAGGCTACATCTTCAACAGATGCCACTGGTGTGATTTCTTTGCCAGTTTGTCCTGTTTGTTTATTTTCAGTTAATTCCATTGTTTTCTTCAATCTTCATCTTTTAGGAGACATTTTGAAACATAGCTTTTGGCCATATCACATAGATCTTTTAGGTTGTTTTTTTCCTGCAAAAAAGAAAGCATTTAAAACAAAATTTTAATATTTCTTAAACATTCAACTATGAAATGTAGGATACAAAGGCAGAGACATTGTGGAATATAATTTTAGGTCCATGATACTTTTAGAAATCAAAAAAATCCGCTAACTTTAACCAAGATAAATCACTGAAAACTGCATTTTCACTTGCAGTAAGCAAACCGATGTAATGCTTTAGTTAATCTTAAAGTGCCCATACTATGAAAAAAAACACACTTTTTCTGGGATTTGGGGTGTTATTTTGCATCTCTGGTGCCACACGTACAAACTTGGAAAAAACCCATCCATGCTGTTTTGAGTGAAACAGTTTCTGAATGTCCCCTGTCTTCATTCTCCGGGTGAGCTGTTCAAAATCTACACGTCACTACCCGAGACGAGGTGGCTAACCGTAGCACATGCTAGCGCTAGCATGCTACCTCATTTTCAGTGGCAAAACACTGCTACAACACACACTAGTTCACCATAATCTAATAAAGAACTACTTCCATGTCCCTGTTCTGTAGGTACTGTATGTGTATCCCAGCTAATCCTGCCTTGTACTGACCAAAGTAGGAAAAACAGTAGCTAGCTAATGTCATTGTTAACTAGCTACTGCACATGTGCAACTCCCAACAAACATATCATAGAAGTGAGATGTCTCACTCTGTAGCTAAAACAGAGAGCTCAACACACAGGGTGAAAAGAGGAGCTACAGCAAGGTACAGTACAACAAAAATATGGTGTTGTTTTGAAAATGAAACCATGTAAACCTATTCTGGGACAACCTGAAAATACAATTATGAACTTGAAAATGAGCATAATATGGGTGCTTTAAACATGCTTTTGTACATTCATATGAAGAGTGAAAACTCGTTTAAGGACAGTGGTTCAGGGAAAGGAACAAGAAGAAAATATTTTCTTTCTGCACATTCTTCAAATGTCAAGTTCTTTTTAATTCAAATTCATTACCTTGCAGGGTGTGATAGTCTAATGTGTCTAGTTTAATGTGATCAGTGGCAATCCTATCACCTGAGCCTAATCCCACAGGTACGCTCCCTCATTTCTCGCTGAGTCGTCTCATTGCCTATTGCTGCTCTGCATGAATAAAAAAATGGCTGTGATCAGGGTTACGTGGCTGTGTTGTGTTGCTTGATTGCTTGCTTGCATGGCTACATGAATGTGTTGATGTTTTACTGTTCTGTCTTGCTGCATGGCTTCTTGAGAAGGCTTTTTGTTGTTGTTGCTTTTGCTGTCTTCATGGTGTCTTGTTGTCGTCTGTCAGTAAATTTTAACCCGTAATGTCTTTGCTGCTTCCTGTTGCTCTGGTCTCAGAACATCTCGCCAAAGGACTACAGTTCAAAATTAGCCATTTGGCTAACACTGGCACATTTACAGAATGGTATTTTATGTGCATTGTTCTTAAAGATATATAAATGGAATGAAATGTTTTCTGCGCAAACACACATTTGATGTACAGTGCCACAGTGTCCGTGGCGGTGCAGCTCCGTTAACCTTTTACATTTGTCTTGTAAAAAATAAGCCACTTGCTCTTGAATCTTCTACCCTGTATCTCTCTATCAGACTCAAAGGAGCTGTAGATGGATTTGAAGGGTGTCACTGTATCTGTGGACCCAGGGGGGCGGCCCTGACCACTGGAGGCGGTGCCTTGTTACACTTGGCCATTTGAGTCAGGGGGTGCCGGGACAATGCTGCTGTTAACACTCCTGACGGGGACCTTTGGGTTCTCTGAAAGTTTAATGTGACTCTGCGAGCGACCTGCGCTCACTGAGGTCAGAGATGAGCGCGGCCAGGCATCGGTCCAAGGTTTCCCTGTGTTGGTGCATTGGAAACTGAATGCCAGCGGTGGGAGGGGGGCATCAGGTCCTGGGCTTGTTTTGTCCCCTCTGGCATTGATAATGAGGCATCCGTCTCCACCTGCCACATGGGGAGAAGAGGCTCACTGTCCCACTTAAAAAGAGCACAGGTTACCTATCTGATTTGTCCAAGGCAGGCCAGGGACATGATCTGAAGCAGAGGAGCCTTCAGCCTAAATGTTTTATACCACTTCTTCCTTATTTGTTTGTGACTGCACCACACGGAGCTCCTTATCAGAAACACTGTGTCTCGTTAGGTGCATCTTAAATACTAAGCTCCAAATCACCCAAACATGAGCCACTCAAATTGTGTTATTACTATTCCCCAAGAAAGTTTGTCTTCTTGTATTGAGCCTAAAGGCAAATTATTTAGCACAATTTTTGTGACATTGTGCCGATTCTTGTACACATCAAATCTGACGTGCATGTGTCAGCCCACCGTGGCCACCAACCCCCCTGTCGTCCTCTCCCGTGGACCTTGTGGAGCTCGTGGAATTGGCCACGGGAGCGAAAGGTGATCTTAGGGGGGTTTTGTCTTGGTGTAATCAGACAGCGACATCATCAATCATGAGAGGGTGAATTACAGCGGGTTACAATGGGTGATAAGATAATGAGTGGGGCCTCAGCGAACTGGTGAGGGACAGCTCGAGTTCCCGTCCTGATTACATGGCTGCAACCTGACTGGCTGCAAACCTCTTTGAGGATGCTGGCTGCACAAATCCAAGATGGAGGAAAATACTTTCTTCTTCACTTCTTTCTAGTTTTAACGACTACTCAAAGTGCTTTTGTATTTTTCACACACATTCATACACTGTCTTAGCCTGCCATATATGGTGCCTCCGGCTCATCAGATACACGTTTACACACTGCTGGCACAGCATTGAGGGCAATTTTGTGGTTCAGTGTCTTGCCCAAGGACACTTTTGACACTTCAAATCTACGTGTCTTGCCTCACACAGTTTACGTCACCTTGCTTGGTGCTCAGCTTGCTCGCTAGCTTGCTAGCTTAGCTAGCTTAGCTCTGTTTCACAACACATGTAACGTTATTGTGTTTTATCCACCGTCTTTTTACCAGCCGGGAAGCAAAAAACAAGCAAGACCCACTGGTCGTGGGAGTAACATTACATCCTTTTACCAAACACACATCGTGGCTTTAGCAAGACATCACTTATGTGACTTTGGGGTAAGTAGTCCTTCTGATAACGTATTTTCACAGACTTTTACTTAAACACTTTTACAACAAACTGGGACTTGCAAAATTGTCTTTTTGGCTTCATTCAAACGTAGTCAAAAAATAATTTGTCTTTCCCCACTGTACATATTTCTTCCAAAATAAGGTGGTCCACCGGAAGGGGAGGGACTTTAATCTGTTATCAGTATACATGTCGCCAGCCTGCAGGTGAGACTGCACATGTGGATAAACCCCAGGCTGTGTGATGAATCACAAGACATCTTTATACACAAGCTGCTTTCTCCGCTGTGTCTGTGCTGCCATGAAGCCCGCTCGGTTGTGTGTCAGCGGCTCTGAGCCCCATGACGCCCGGTCTAGTCTACACTCTCGCTCCCTGACATGTGCCACCGCTCACTAATCCTCCTCTGATGCTCCTCTCTGCATCATCACACTCGACAATGGAACAACAAATGACCACTGCATTCTCAGCGGCTCTCGCTGCATCAGTCAGGATCTTCTTTTTTCCAAAAGTGCAAAAAAGCCATGTTGGTTTTCTATAGGCTAAAATTTGAATTCATACACAGAAGCTGCTGCATGTTGGTCGATTATCTTACAGCGTACCAGGGAACCAGGAAGGCTCCTTTGTGATGTACATGTTGCGCCACGGAAATTAATTGTTTTATTCAGGATTAAAACAGTTGGAGATTTGATCATATGGTTGAAAAGAGAGGATGTGGATATCATTGTAATTATGGCTGAGCCGATTAGATATATGACAATATGATGCTTTAGTAAAAGGCGGCGAAAAAGTGTGCCAGGCAAGGCATCTGTTTGAATTTGTGACTGTAAGCTCTCCATGTTATTTGCATGACTCATATGGAGCAGCATCTGTGTTCTTAAAGATAAATCCAACCATTATTGGTCATATTGGTCAGCTTAAGGTCGAGCACGTAAATGACGCAATATGGGCCAGTTGGAGCTGTTCATACAATCAATTTTAGGTAGAGCTGGATAATATCTGCTGGAAAGATCAGTTTGAGATGTAAAACTTGTGTACTAAATACTGTTTATTTTCATTCAGCTCCTAACCCCCCACAAAATATTATATTTTTCAGAATATAAAACTACACAAAAATAAAAGAGACGTTCATAAATAACTCACCAAGCCAATTTAGATTTCAAATGTTAAATGTTACTGAGAAAACTATATAAACATTATACTTTTAGTATGTGGAGTCAACATGCTGAAACACTGTATTCTTGTCTATTGATTGGTGAAATTTTAGTTAAAGGAATTACCACAGAAAATAATGTTTGGGAAAAAAATACCTGTGGCTCCTCTCTGTTAGCTTAATTCAAAAGTTTACTCTGTTTTACTGGAATCATTTTCATGTTCCTACCCAAAAAAAACAAGCACAAAAAAACAATCAAATTATCGGAAGATGCTAAAATGCTGTGTGTAGTGGCTTTAACTAAACAATAAGGCTGCATTTGAACTACACAAACACACAAACACAGTTATCAGTAAACTCAATGAATCAAGAGTTTTCCAATAATTAATTAATTAATAATTAATGGAATAATTTCCATTCTTTGAGCTAACTCATGTTGCCGAACTTGAAGAAAGGGAAAACTCCACAGAAAGCGAGCAGACCTTCCAGCATCTACATGTTTCCATGTTTTTTAATGTCAGATAGCAAGCTAGCCACGCTACATCCAAGATTTATCTGGGGTTAGTTCAGAGCGGGGATGGTGGACAAAGCATAGACTGTAAATATATTGCATCTTACATATATATATATATATATATATATATATACATATATATGTGTCAATGGTATAAAGCTAGCATCTTCACCATGTGAACGAGACTTCTGGGATGCTGCATTCAGTTACTGCTCCAAGCTGTAAGAAAATAGTGTGGTAAATAGCTTCATTGGCAAAATGCATTCCCCCTGAACAAAAACCTAAGTTTTCTGGTTTTACAAGCCGTTATTTGGTATTTCTCAGGAAGTATCTTTTTACCTTTGGACAGAGCCAGGCTAGCTGTTTCCAGTCTTTGTGCTAAGCTAAGCTAATGACCCTCGGGCTCCAGCTTAAATAGCCCATTTACTGTATCCCAGTTAGGACCATTATCCCAGATATGACCTTTGTGTTTATGTTTTATGTAGAAAAGATATAGTAGAACTTTATTTACCCCAAGGGCTTCTTGTGGAGCAGCTGCAGTGCAAAGTAGGAAAGAGTGCAGGTATGAAATATCAATATAATGCAAGTCAGAAATGTGTAAAAATATACACAATGCCAAAAATATAAACATGTTAACAGTAAGGATCATACAAATATACAGTGCTATCTGGATATCTGATTACTGATAAATATTTGACTTTGAATGCTTATTTGCTTTCTTGCAAATCGTTGAGAGAAGATCATTACAACTCTCATGTTAGTGCTTTAAAAGGTGCCATGGATAGAAAAAAGACTGATAACCAGAAGACCAGTGATCATTACACCAAAATTGGCCTAAAGTTTAATGTACTGTTTTAAATGAGATTACATACCTGTGATATTTACTCAGGCAATTGATTTCCTCACTCTGATAATTATTTGGATGGCAGATGGTGGGTGGGTGGTAATCCCAGCTGCTCATTGGCTTGACCCCTTGCACTCCATCCACCTCCTCCCAAACCAACACACGACCCCCCCCTCCACCCCCCCAAAATCTTAACGAACCCGCTGAGCTGCACGGCCAAAGAGCTGCTTTAAACTGGTGAGTAATGGCTGTGTCAGCAGTCAGGAGATGAGCCAGAGGGTGAGGGGGGGGGGGGATGAGCGGGGTATTAGAGCCCCATTAAAGCCGGGTTCTATTGTTGAAGAAAGATTGTGTTGTAAACACTGTAACTGTACACTCCCGAGACTCACAATGAAAAGCTCTCCAAGTTATGTATTTGCCGTTATCATGTAATATATATTATAATATATAAATAAAAAAGTAGTATTTAGGGGTCCAAGCCCGAGGCTGTAGTAACCGCAGTAGCAAAGATACGCAGTATACACAGCAGGGCGGTGGAACTCTATTGTTTAAAAAAAATAATTGATTTTGAGTCTTTTCCTTTATTTTTCTTCTCCGTGTAAAACTCCCTCTACAGACTAAACCGTATATTATTATCCCCAAAAAAATATTTTTTATAGGATAATAATTGCACAAATTATGCAAAAACAAATTTGTGTAGCTAACTATGACTTTGCCATATCTCGACCAAAAATAAATGCTATCAACGCAAAATTTTAAAGTCTTGTTTGCCATGACCCTCTGGAGGTCATTTTACCACAAATGGCCACTAGGGAGAGCTACAAGTACAACAAGTTTATATTCAAGCTCCACCGATATATCGGCGGGCCGATATTAGACAAAAAATTCTTTTTAAATATTCATTCGTCAGAATCATTTATGACGAATAAATGATTTTTGAATTTTGTGTATTTATACTTTACTGTAGTAGTTATTTTACAGCAGACTTTTTACTTCTACTCCTTACATTTTTCCACAATTATCTGCACTTTCAACTCCTTACATTTTAAAATTAGCCTTGTAGCTCTTATTTCAGTTCAGCTTTTTTCATTCCATCTTGTCATGGTTCAAAAAAACGTAAAAAAAATCTATCCAGATGAATCGCGCCATCTGGATAGAGTGACTTGTGGTTGGATGAGAAGTATAAACATATACCATTCCGACACCCTATTGGTTTGAATGCAGTCCGTCGCACCTGAACATGACACAAATCCCGTCACACTCCAGCAAGGAAATAGCAGACGTATGTAGCCTAGTACGAAGATGTCCGTGGCAGAGACTCAAGACAACTCGGGCAAAATGTCCCATCCAAGCAGCAGCGAGGAGGTTGATAGCCCGACGACCAGCCAACCCTTCTACATCCCTGGCCGTACCCGGAGGAATATTTCTAAATGGTTGGATGCAAAAACAACTCTTTTCAAATGCGCTGCGAGCTCAGCGCACCCAAGTACCACAAGCTAATTGTTTCCAAAACTCGCCGTTTAATTTAAAAAAGCATATTGATATTATATATTTTTTTTCCTTCCCTTACTTTTTCTTTAAGTAGTTTTGAAACCAGTACTTTTACTTGAGTAAAAAGCTTGAGTTTTGACACTTCTGGTGTGATATCAATCTGTACGTATCTGTGAGATTCATGTTCCATTTTATTTATTTATTTGTCTTTATGGTCCCACAACCTTTTTATCGTTCAAGTGACCTTACTGCAGCACAATTATTAACAGCCCAGTTTTTCATGAAAAAAAAATTATGTTCACAGGGTCAGCTATGGACAACAGGGTTGTCGTTGTTGTTTTACAAGCTTTTATAGAAAATAAAACCAAACGGACCAGAGGTTGTCAAAAATCCTTCAGGGCTCTGGGATATTTGCAACGGCAATGTAACGCAGACCTTGCGTCTCACACCGCTCCATATTTCCTGATGTTTGCTTCCCCACCAACTTTGGGGTCCACTTAGGGGTCCACTTAGGGGTCCACTTTCGTGCGCTCCCCGGGTCGCCGGGGTCGACTTGTGCGATGAGGCTTGGACCCCATGATGACTGCTTGCAGTTGTCGTTCTACTTTGTTTTTCTATGTGCATGGAGGATTTTGTAGAAAAAAAAAAAAAAAAAACTGTTTATGTTTGAGCACAATTTTCCAGTAAAATGAAGCAAAAACTAAAAGTAAATCCTTGCAGAATGTCATTATTCATATTTTGGACAGATATCATTTTAGATCAGTTGATTGATTTTTAAATTTAAATCAAGTTACCAGAACCAAAAAAAAGGGTATTTTCTTGAAATGAAAAAGGTAGGTATTCAGTGAATAATTGTAATTTAATGGGATGTTTGTAAAGTCCCCCCCCCCCCCCCCCCCCCCCCCCCCCCCCTCCACCATTTGCCACACATTATGACAGAGATGCAGAGATGCTGTATGAACCAAGTACTGCTGTTACCATACAATCAATTCAACAAGATGAAACACAGGAGAAAACTCTCATGTGTCTTACGTTGGGGCGGCTGTGGCTCAGTGGTAGAGCGGTCGCATGCCAATCAGAAGGTTGGTGGTTCCGCGCCGGAGTGTAAACGCGTGCGAGTGCCAAGGAAAAATTGCTTTCTTCATTTTGTTGATAATTTTGTAAATGCTACAATTTGTGCTGGGATTGTTTTATTTGTTGTTTGGGTTTTGTTCGTTTTGTTTGTCCATGGTAAATTGAGTTTTGGAGTTTTGTTAATTAATGTATGTTTCATTGTTTTCGGGCCCCCTCTGAAATGCTTTTAGTAGCTTATTTGGGGTTCCCCATTTCATGCGTCCTGTATATGATTGTTGTGCCTCAATTGAAGTGGAATTGAGTGGAATTGTGTTTGAATGTACAGTGATGACGTGTGAAATAAAAACGAAACGAATCAAAACGAGTGTTTATCTGATGAACAGGTGTCACCTTGTACGGCAGCCTTGGCCAATGTGTGTGAATGGTTCCTGTACTATGTAAAAGCACTTTTAGTAGTCATTGAGACTAGAAAAGCACTGTATAAGAACAGTCCATTTAAAGGATGATTACAATTTTGCACAAAGTTATCAAATGACCACGTAGAAAGTACGCTCCTTGCATTACAGTATATCTCTCCATCTGTTAAAACAAAGCAGTGGCACTGTATTGTCACAGCAATGTAACAATGGTCATTTCAGTTACCTCATTTGCTATAATCTTCTTGTGTCCTCTGCGTTTCCACAGGGGCCCTAATCCAATCTAAAGTCATCTGGACTAATCCACCACAGCAGCAGCAGCAGTGGTCGAGGTAAATCAGGCCTTTGACTGGTAGCCATCTGCCAGACGAGTGTCTGATAATTAGTTATTATTAGTTTTACTCAACTGATGCAAAACGAAATTTGGATAGGTGCGAACACGACGAGGTAGACGAGTCACTTTTGTCTAATTCCTCTAAGTTTTGTAACACCACAAGTCCTTCATTGAATCATTATTAAGTTAACAAAACAAACTATTTGTAATTAACAACTTGTTGTTTTAGAGTACAAGCAACTACTGTAGTTTTGCACATAGTAAAAACTGAAAAATATTAAAATATAATTAATAAAATGAATTGGGCTAATAATGAGGCAACATTTTCTGTTATTATTATTCATTATGACTGTACTTATATACTGTATATAGTATATTACATACTGATGTAAGTTGTCATAATGATAGACCCACTGGTTATTCAACAATCTCCATTACTGAAAATCCAATAAAATAAGAATATCAACATGAAAATGAAAAGAAAAAAACTAAATGTACAATATGTTGCATCACACTTTAGAAGAGAAGATATTATGCTGCACAGATGAGAGCTGGTTTGTTCCTCTGGCTGTTGAGGTTGAAAAATATGCAGGAGGAAAACAGGATGTGTGTGTGTGTGTGTGTGTGT
>NC_045733.1:29777152-29783715 GCF_008692095.1 Etheostoma spectabile | reverse complement strand
GTGTGTGTGTGTGTGTGCGTGTGGTTTAGGAGAAGTTTGCTTTTATTACTGTGAGGATTCATGAGGGTCGAACATACAGTTAGACAAACACATATATAGGTGTGCAATACTCATTGATAATTGGTTGAAAAGTATTTCAAATATAGTGGATATTATATCTAAAGTTACAAAGAAATAGTACAAAAAGTACTACATCCATAAAGTGGACTCAAATAGAAGAATTAGACATCAAATCAGAGAATGCTTACATGCATCATTCTGGTTAAAACAACGATGTATTTTCTCATTTAATTTGGAGGACTTGTTGGATATGTAGCTCAGCGTAAATTCCTTCAGGAAGACCTTACACTTAATCACTGCTCTCTTCCTAAATCAAATCAGCTGTTGGAGGCGTTCCCCTTCCTGTTAAACCAAACCGAATCAGCCACAAATTTCAAGAGCCAATCACAGCGTCACAACCCTGCTTTAAATCTGTTTCTCTCCCTGCTGCGGTCCACCGTCATTTCAGGCAAAGCGGGCAACCGTCCAACCCTCCACCTCCAGTCATCGTCCCCCAAAGGCATCCTGGGTCTTTCTTCCTACCCGACAATCCGTCGTCTGGTCTTTGGGCTCCTTTGCCGCCATCATCTTTGTCTAGACTCCATCGGGGGGGATTGTCTTGGCTTCCTTACCCCTTTTCCAAATTATTCTATAGACTGTACATTTTATTATGCTTATGCACAATAAACCTTTGCATATCTGCAAACAAGTCTCTCCTGATTGAAATGGTACCTCCTGTCAAAGGAAGTACTGTGGTTAACACAAAAAGTTTATTTCTCCACTACTGTACATGAAAAACAGGAAATCCATTATGTTTGATTTTGCCCATTGTTGGGTAACGTTGTGGATTTTACCTTTTTTAAACATTTGGCTCCTGTAAACCAGCTTAATGAGGACCCAATTTCAAAGACCACATCACAGATTTCACTTTCAGTGCATGAAGATGTGAAGTGAAGTTAAATACTGTACATTTGATGCTCACTGATATGGACACTGCTTTGAGCAGAGGCCTCGTAATTGTGCGCCTTGTGTTTCGTTAATTAGAACAAAACACAACAACCAAACAACGCCAGCAGCAGCAGTTGGCTGCCAAGTGTCTGTGGATCTCCTGAACAAACCGCGGGGCCCTGAGCGGCATCAAGAGGCTCAGCCAACGTCCAATCTGACATTTATCTCTCCGCGCTCATCTGCTGATGGCAGCACGATGTCGCTTTAGGAACCAGCTGTTTACTGTCAGAGATCTAGGTCAGCACACACCGAGCCGGGCGGACAGCCGACCACGCTCCCGCCAACAGTTTACCGCACAGCCTCAGGTACATCGGAAAGTTTCCCCTAACAATCCAGGGGGGCTGGGAAGACGGATATTAAAGATTAAAAATGTTACTGCTATTTCAACATGGTGGAAACTAGAATAGGAAAAGAAACCTCAGAACAGAACTGAAGACTGTGGCAGAAACATGAAATGACCATGACAGCAAAATTTAATTGGAAATCCGGCCAATAGTTTTTAAGATAGCATAGTTACTGAATTAAGAAATGCATTTAGTTGAGCATATCTATTCAAGGATATTTTCATTATGCAATACAGGATACAGGCCCCTCTACTTTGGGCGCCCTTGCTCAGACCGCGCCCATCTTCAAGTTTTCTTACTGCATCTTGCACGGTTGCGACACTATCGCGGTGACAAAATCTGTCCAGAGACACGCACGCATGCACACACAGACTCAAAAGGAAAAAACAATACTAGTATCGCTGTCGCAGCTGGTAACAAACATCAGTACAGGAAACACTCTTAATATATCACCTCCTAGCCATTATAAACCTCTCTGTGTTGACAGGCTGCTGTGAGTTCATCTCCACAGAGATGAAGACCTGACACACAGGTAAGAGGCTCAGCAGCCACCATCAGATCCCGAAGGCAGCTTTATCACACTGTTATATAACACACACACACACACACACATACGCACACACACAAAGATGCAGGGCCGATGTGAGGACGCAGCCACACTGCCGTTGTCAGCACTGGCCAGATCAGATTTAACAGCCCCCACCTCCTCATCTCCACCCTCCTCCTTGAATTTCCTTCATGATCCATGGTAACACTCCATACCCTATGTGTGTGCATGTGTGTGTGTGTGTGTGTGTGTGTGTGTGTGTGTGTGTGTGTGTGTGTGTGTGTGTGTGTGTGTGTGTGTGTGTGTGTGTGTGGCCAGCATCAGCAATGGGGCGAGGTGATGAATTTGAAGGCGGTGCTATGACGAGGTGTGAACAACAGATTAAAGATGGTTCCACACAAACATGGCCGACATGTTTGGATCAAATCCCTTTTTTTTATCCGTTGCTCAGTTGCCTGATAACAGAAACAAAGATCTGTTGCCTGAAAACATATAGCAGTTATTCTTCAACTGAACATTTGGTGGATCAATTCTATTACTAATAGCCTACTTACAATAATACTTACAATACTTCAAGTTCAAGTTTTTTATTGGTCAGTTCCACATACAAGTATTTGGAAAGTAAATGCCGTTTCCCCCGGCCCAAGGTGCTAACACAAAAATACAGCAATATGCACACACAAATTCATAAAATGCAAAATAGATACAAATGTACAATTAAAAACCATGTCTCTCCGACATTAGTGATTTGTGTTGGGACTTTGAAATCAGAAAATTAGATCTAAACACACATTAAGATGCAGCTTCATCACACAGTTGATGGAGAGTTGAGCTGTGTTGTGTTTTTTCACCGATACTCAAACTCATTAACGTCATTCTATAACACGGCTCCTCTAATCATACTTTGAACCCTGAATATTAGGCTGCTCCCATGCTAATCTGTTTGTCTTGGCATAATCTATGGCCTGCTCGTGTAAGCAAGTCTTGGCCTAAAACTTGATGGCGTCCCGGTGTACCGCAGCTTATTATTAAAATGTAAACCGCCATAATGCGATTGTCCCAGCAAAGTCATCTTCTAAACATAGAGAGTGGATCTGATCTGCAGCTCATAACTGTCACACTCCTACAGCAGGTGTCACATTTGTACAACAGGGAACAAATGCTTTTAAAAAAAATGATCTGCTGTGTAATCAGATTATGTGCTTTATGTTTATGTGTTTTATTTTCATTCTTGAAGAAAGAATATTTTCAATCCCATTTATTTGATCTCTCTTTCTTAGTAATTAGGCCTAAGCAAACATTATGGAAAAATCTATGAAATTTGTTAGACTTAGGAACAAGTGATTTGTTTTTGTTTAACTTTGGTAAATACTATTAATCCCCTCTCAATGAATTACACATAAAGCGCTGCTAATAGATGTGCATTATGTGATTTTAAGAGCTCACACTCTACACCGCACTTCTTTTGGTCCTCGATAACGATAACAGTTGTCAAGAAAAAAGGACAGACAGACAGAGACTCATACATTTTAGTTAGACGACATCAAAGGGATTTTTTTTCTCAAATATTTCTCTTTGTGATGAATTACTAAAAGAAAAGTCTCATCATTGCCACGACCCAGATGCAGATTAGAAGAGTGCTTCCTAAAACTATTTTTTCAGGCATTTTTGATCGTTGGCAGGTGACACAAAACATGAAGACTTTCCCAAACTTTTATGTAAATACTCAAAAACAATGAATGGTTGATTATATAAGCTATAAGCAAAGGTGTTGTGTGTAATGACTGAAATTTGTTTATCATTATGATTGAATTTAGTATTGATTGCATTTTGGCACTTGTATTAGTATTTATTGACACGATAATGCCAAACTAAACTAAGGTGAGAGGAGGGATGACGTGCAACAAAGATGTCCAGTCGAGCACGAATCATGAAAGTTGCAATTATTTCAAGTCAATGAAAACATTTGCTTAAAAAAAAAACGTTTCTGAAAGATTGTGAAGCCTCAATAGTGCTGGTGAGTAGGGGAAAAATTGATACAGCGTAGTATTGCGATATTTTCTTTGGCAATACTGTATCGATACACAGACGCCAAGTATTGATCTATTATTTTATGTGTTGGTCAGTTTGTTCCATTTTGCAGCAATAACATTGAAGTGAGATGAATAAACAGAGAAATGTATCTTAGATAAAACATGTTGACAAAGTTTCCTTTTGGGGAAATTGTTTGGTATTGGGAAAAATTTGAAGTTGGAAAAAAGGTAAAAAATTGCAACATGTTGCAGAATATGTAAATATGTTGGGCGCCAGGTACATCACCTGGGAGAGCGCGTATAATGATGATAATGATAATAATAATAATAAAGATTATGTGTACGTTTAAAATCGCAATAATGTGCAATAATTGTGACATCAGTATCGTGTTGATATTGTATTGTGAGGCCTCAAAATACACATTATGGACTGATGATCAACGTTAGCTGTTTGCAACCCAAAGAGAAAGAGCTGCATTAATGTGAATGACAAACATATCATATTTAGACCACCCATCCTCATTTCTTTATTTTCATTTGTTTTGTAATTAGAACTGCAGTTAATAACTGAGTTTGCAAATCCCGACCCTGTTATATCTCACATTATTTGAGTGGATAATACGTCGGAAAGCAATAATGCTGTCGCTCGTGAGGTCCTTTTGCTCATAAGATATTGAAAAGGCACCACCAGCACATAAAAAGTAAATTAAAGCTGCATAAAACATGAAGAAGAGATGAGTCATACGCTAGTTGGCTAGTTGCTCTAAACGCTGCTTCTCAAGCTTTTTAACTCTCGACAAGTTATAGTCAGTCCAGTAGCACTGCAGTCTGTTTTAATTCTATGGGTATAACCACTGCAATATACTATCATCATTCCCCATTTCAAGTCTCAACTAAAAACACATCTGTTTAAAACTGCCTGTTCCACTTAAATGTCTACTGCTCGGCCTTTTCCGTTGTTTTAGTGTATAGTATTTGTTTTGCTGTTTTAGTATGTATAGTATTTGTTTTGTTGTTTTTAATATATAAATACCCTGTGCGGCGTCCTTGAGTGCCGAGAAAGGTGCCTTTAAATAAAATGTATTATCATTATTATAAACATAGAGGTACGGTACATTAAAGTAAAACAAATCAATTGTATTCAATTAAATTAATAAGGTTAAAACTAAAACATGGTTTCCTCAGGACTCGGGTATAAAAACTGACACAGATAAAATATCATTATAAAACATTTTATAAATGCTCGACTGCATACAAAACCTGGGTGCAATAAAGATCTGTTTACAGAGTACATTCATTCAAAGGTGTTGTAAAATGCAAGCTTTAAGCAAATTTCTGCCTAAAACTTACAACATAACTTACAATACTTACAATGTTAACACAACACGTAGTATTTACAGTATTTAGATTAGTTTTAAGTAATTGTTTAAATGATAGATTCAATAAAATGTGAATCAGTGCATGTTCCATCATGTAAACGTATTCTACTTCAGGCCTGTGTGTAGTGTGCAATAACAACAGTGTGTACATTGTAATTTCCCCGTACGGGAGCAATAGAGAGTATAAATAAAAAAATCATGTTCAAGAGGACATGATTGTTAATTGAGCACCATTCACTCTGACACATCCCAACGTTGTAAGTTTCCCAAAAACATGGAGAGAAGAAGAGAGAAGAGCAGAGGAATGTCCTGATGTGTTAGATCAGATCAGAGTAGATTGACTTTGTTGATCCCAAATTGGGAAATTGCAGTGCTACAGCAGAAAAACATCAGACACACGGCACACATGCAGAATATTCAAGAAATAATAAATAGGATAGAATACAGGAACAGAATATTCAAAAAATAAAAAATAGATGATACATGATAGATACAAAAAGCTAAAAAAATAAAAAGGAAAACATATACAAACTTACTGTATATACAAGTTGGGAAGAAAAATGTACAACATGAACAATATTTGTAAAGATGTAAGTGAAATCTATGTTTGTGCCAGTTGGAATTAGTGCAGTATTATGATGTATTATGATGATTATATATAGGTTTTATCTGTCTAATTTTGATGAAAGTCAATGGGCTGAGTAATTGCAAGTGTACAGAAGTAGAATTAATCTGCGTCCTCCTACAGTGGCATTTGTGTGTTTTTGAAATAAAATAACTTTTCTTCTGCTTCTCTTGTTTTTCTTAGTCGCTATGGTGATGGCACGGCTGGTGAGCTGCAACACGGACCCGTCTAGACTCAAACCTGGGACATTGAATTAACATACATTTCCACTCTTTTTATTCTTTATATTGTAATTTGCAACCCCTCTTTTTTATTTAAACATTTTTCATGTAAATGTACCTAACGTCACTCTTTTTTAGAGACACAAAGTACTTTTTTAGAGACACAACTTACTTCATCAGTAATCAGTGTGTAACTGGGTGAATCCACGCAGAAATGCTGCGGAAACACTGGTCACAGAAGACTAATTAACTGGTAAATCTTACGAAGGTCAACAGTGTGTTGGCCAAGGATGAAGAGAGTAGCCACCATATGGCTAAAGATGCCCACAAGAAGTGTGTCTTCACTGCTCTTTTAATCTTTTGGGCT
>NC_045733.1:29775360-29777142 GCF_008692095.1 Etheostoma spectabile | reverse complement strand
ATTGTGTGTGTGTTCCCCCCCCCCCTTCACCCCCGTCTTCTGGTGGCTGCGGCCCGTGCCCAGGCAGACAAAAAGTGGTAAAACTATAATCTACTTAACTGCTCTTCACTTTGTTTTTCCAATTATGGTCAAGCAGTGTTATCGTGGCGCTGGAAGTCGCTGACATCGACATTCATTTTGCCCTCCGAGCAAATTTTCTACTTAGGGTTCAGCAGCAATGAAAGACAAGACAGAAGTTGTCTGGATTTTTAACTATTTTTTATCATATACAGATTCATTCTAAATAAACAATTGCAAAATTATACGTATAATTTTGCAATTTCTGATCAGTCAGGATTTAGCCAGGATTAAAAAAAAAGAAATACTAACATAATGAGTTCAAATACCCTCTCCTCCCCTGAAAAACGCTCCCATGAGGTGTTTGTTTAAGCATTAACAGCAAACAGACGACCAAACAACAGTACAGATGCCAGCGCGCAGATGTCAGAAACATAGGAGCTTGTGTCCTCTTCAGTTTAAGATCATTCACTTGAACCGCTCAACTGTGTCAAGAATACAAACGATGAAAATGTCCCGTCAGAGGACGATTCGTTAACAGCAGAAGCTTTGACACCTGCTTTGAATTCATGAACCGAAACATTTCCACGTTCACAGAGATCCTCCATGACTCCTCCCCCAGTTTTTTTTTTTTTTATGGCTTTTATCTTTCATTTTCAAGCCTTTTTGTCTTAATCACGGCATTATGGTACAGTGCTTTCATTTTTGCCCCAAATTGTCTGACAAGCTCTGGTCCTCCAGTCTCCTGTTAGCTGCAGCTCAACACTGCTGCCTATGTAAATGCCACATGGATGATGACTCTAGCTTCATAATAATAAATGGGAGACCCTCTTGAATGAGCTAGATTACTTTCGGCTAAAACATCAGCCATTCAAAACTCTATTATTCCCTCTGTGACCTTTTTCTTCTGGCAGCCAGAGGGATGCAGATGATCTCTAGTTGGTCAAAAAAGAGTGAAATGGGAGTTAATAGGCAGCTCCTCAGCAAACACTGGGGGTCATTATGAATGGCAGGCAATCACACAGATCAAATATACAGCAGGGGGAAATGGAGCTGTAATTCAGAGGCAAAAATAGTGGGGAAATACAAATTGAAGAGGCTGGTAAATATAATAATGTGTGCCTCGTGTAATCATCCCTTTGAATGCAGATACCGAAGAGGAGTGTTGACTGATGGATGCCCTCGTGGACAGAGGAGACACAAGGAGACGAAGCTGCATGGGAACACGTCTAAAGTTACAACAACTCTTTTAGCAGAGAGCTTTAGCAGTCATAACCACTGTGTGGGAAATGAACATTTTAGATTTTAGATTATTAGTACTCAATTTATTAATTCTGGTGAAGTCAGACGTATGTCAGATGTGTGTTGACAGTCAACAGACTGAAGTGTCATTTTTCCAGAGAGATGGTCAGGGGGTAACACCAGGGGGGCAGTTACGACCCAGCAGAGGTTGTTGTGAGGCACATTAACTTGGCGTTTGATTTTTAGAAAAGGGCTCAGGAACTGAGTGTCGCACATGCCAGACTGAATCCACATTGTCATGAGGTGCCTTTGTTTCACTTCATGACAAGCTGCTCTGAAGGTAAAGAGAGAACACCATTTACAGGACTCTTCTCTGCGCTGCATGGAGTAAAGAATCTGATCCACCACATCGTCGACTCTGTAATCTTTCTTGAAGAAATTCTTTGCTGTTTCTTTCCGGTTTTGTTTGCAGACGTAATGAAG
>NC_045733.1:29765881-29775350 GCF_008692095.1 Etheostoma spectabile | reverse complement strand
GAGCAGCACCAATGTTCTGGCAATGTGACTGATTGATCCAGTAGATGAACAGTAAAGATTAAGAGGATGACAAAGAAGCATGCTGCTTACACAGCACGTGGGGATAATCCTCCCCCTGCGCCCCCCCTCAGCACCCTTTTGAGGAGCTGCCACCGAGGAAGCACCCACAGACAGTGACAGACCTCGGCGGCCAGAGGGAGGACACGCAACCTGTTGACGTGAAACAAGTGTGAGCTGGAGCTCATGGCAGGACCCCAGCCCGTCTGCATCTCCACATCATAAGCTAGGACACAGCAGAGGCTCAATTTACCATCTGCCCACTGGGGACCACTGGAGGCCTCACAGCTACTTATTTCACATTTTTTGTGTTATTGCAACAGCAAACCCAACAGGAGTTCTTTGAACTCTTTGTCTTTCATTCCTGGAAATTGTACCTTGAAAATTGACAAACTCCAGAGAAGAGGAATAAAAAGCTCCAAGAGACATTTTTTAATAAAGAAAAGATGGAGGACCACCTGTTGAAGATCTCCATGATGTCGTCCTCTTCCCCCAGTGAGTCTTCTTTGAGCGGCGGGATGGACGACAGCAGAGGAGGTACGAGTTTCACATGTTGGCCACGAGCAACAGTTGTCCTGGAAGCCTGAAAGAAAGGATGCAAACTTGGCCTGTAGTAAAAAAAGAAAACAAATTTATGGAGCTTATTGATCATCTTGATTTTTATGTTTCTTTTTGATATTCTCATAAAACTTCTTTCTGTTTAAATTTCACACAAAAAACATCGGTCAAAGAAAGATGCATTAAATTAAACATCACACAAGCATGATGATGTACACAGAAATTAATTTTGTGCATGTGTTAAATACAAATATACTTAACTAAATGTAAAACAAGACCAAACTAAATATGTATTATACATCTCAAAGCAATTCCATCTGTACGCATGTATAATAAATGGGTTTATTTGGATTATTATCAGTATCCCTGCATTGTTTGTGTTAGTTGTTAATCTGCCTCTAGCAATTTTCTTGTTTTAATTTCATAATCATCCACTAAAGGAGATTTTCAGGCCTAATTACGGCTGTGGAAGTAGACTGAGCTGACAGTACAGATGGCAGGCACATGTGTGAAACAATACCAGAGCACATGAATGGCCCTAACCGACGGGACCTGTCACTGTGTTTTGATTCACAGCCAAGAGTCCATCCCCAGGCAAAGCTCTGAGCCCGGCTCTGGTCTGCAAAGTGTGCGGAGACACCAGCAGCGGGAAACACTACGGCATCTATGCCTGCAACGGCTGCAGCGGCTTCTTCAAACGCAGCGTGAGGAGGAGGCTCATTTACAGGCAAGAGAAAAACTTCAGATATCAAGATTACCCACCACTTTACAGTAGACCATTTTAAAGATCTGTCCAGGGACAACGGATGAAAAATAGCCTTTTCGCTAATTTTGGTGCATTTACAGCAATGTAAATTAATGCACACTGTCTCTGTCAAATAAATTAATAAATTAAATTAAATTAAAGATTAACAATGTCCCCTCCCCAACCCATAAAAGCCAGTTAGTATACAACGTGCACTACAATATGGAAGGCCAGAGTCCTTTTAAGCACTTTTATCCAATATAGTCTTACAGATTAGATTTATATCCAACAAAAACCACACATTTTGTATAATATCAGACAGAAGAAGATGGCCATGTTTTTCAGAACAAAATGAACATTTTTGTCACATCAAAACAAAAAGAAATAATTCAATTTTCATTCATTTGATTGTAATTGAACATATATATGCAAAAACACGTCTTAAAGTGCTATAAAACATGACTAACCTTTAATAAAGATTGAGTTGTTGTTTGGTGTTGCTGTGTGTTAAAATCCCTGTAATTCAATTTAGAATTAAAATAAGACAGTTAAGCTGTTTATCTGTTTTGATTTGAATTATAGATAGTGTCTTTAAATTGGTTGTAAGTTATTTTGGTGAAGGTTAGGCTATAAAGTATTTTAAATTTAGGTTAGCATTAAAGGTTTGTGCCTTGTTGCGTCAATTTCATATACAAGTGTGTAGGAAATTCAGATACATTTCACCATAAGTATGTGTATTTATAAGTATTTTTAGTGATCACATCCAGTATTTCCCTTATTTTTGAGTGGACTCTCCCTTTAAAGTCTTGGTTGTGGGTTAACAGGTGCCAGGCCGGTACAGGCATGTGTCCAGTGGACAAAGCTCATCGCAACCAGTGCCAGGCGTGTCGGCTGAAGAAGTGCCTGCAGGCGGGCATGAATAAGGACGGTAAGTGTGTTTAACATGAGTGAAGGTGTCTTTTACAAAGAGATTTGAAGAATTTCAAAAAGCAAACATCAATTTTTCCGCTTTAGGCCCAAATAATCTCTTTGCACATAGGACATACTGTACCTGGGCCTCGCTAGTTCACCAGCTGAGTTTGTTGTGAACATTGTGATGTAAATACATGGGCATCAGGCTGTATGAAAATATAGAATATATGTAAAAATCCAGAAAATGCCGTTCAACCTCAGGGGCTTAACATGCTAAGAATACATCAGATAGTGCTTACAACTACACACTAACTACACACGTATCTCATCATTACTTCCACCTTTTCCTTGTTCCTCTGCAGCAGTACAGAACGAGCGGCAGCCCCGCAGCACAGCTCAGGTCCGCCTGGACTCCATCGACGTGGACCCTGAGAAGGAGCACCTGGCCACCACACGGGAGCCCGCCTCCTCTTCCTCCTCATCTCACTCCTCCTCTTCCTCCTCCTCTGTCATCACGTGGCCCCACATTACCTCCTCCGTGTCCATCAGCTCCTCCGTGGCCCCCCAGCGCTGCACCAGTCCCCAGAACAACCACCGCTTCATGGCCAGCCTCATGACGGCCGAGACCTGCGCCAAGCTGGAGCCCGAGGACGGTGAGGAGGGCCAGGGATTTTTTACAGTTTATTGTGTCTTAGACTCACTGATAAATTAATATATGACATAACTTACTGATTAAGACTTGAGTCATTTTACAGCGGCCCTCCTGACGTTAACATTCTTACGTTTTGCATGTAATATTCAGCATGTAGCAAGCTAGTGTTAGCATGTTAACAAGCTAACAGACAGAAGTTAAAGTGTTAACATGCATGTGTAAACTAGGTTGAGTTCTGCATGAGCCTGACCTCGTCCTCTCTGTTTTCAGTTGATGAGAATATTGACGTGACGAGCAACGAACCGGAGCGAGCGTCCTCGGAGTACCACATGGCTCTGTACCCGTCCAGCTCCGAAAACGTGTACGAGACGTCGGCGAGGCTGCTCTTCATGTCAGTGAAGTGGGCAAAGAACCTGCCGGTGTTTTCCAACCTGCCCTTCAGAGACCAGGTGAGACTCATACACATACTGCACTGAATATTGTTCTTATTTTTTTCTATATCTTTTTTTTAAGTAAAAGTAAGTAATGATAAACTGGTATTGTTGTTCAGAGAAAACAATAAAAATACTTGATTTTAGTTCCCTTAACTCTAGTTCTAGTAAAACATTCACATTTAATTTGTCCATTTGTCTACTCTTTGTCAAGAAGGTTGTCAATTGTTAAATATTTTTAGTTGCCTATATAATTATTTTAGTTGTCAAATATTTTTGGTCATAGTTTTCATTGACATCATTTTTCACTGGTTGACAAAAAACGAGAAATGATATGAATGGTCAAAATGTGAACATGTGACATTTTTGACTTTGTAGATCAGGACTTAGATATTAGTTCTAAAAACATAATTAAATGAGATACTTAATTATATAAACATATAGAAAAACATTGTGAGACACAAATTCATTATTTCAAAAAAGTATTATTTTGGAAACTGTGCTATATTAATCCTACTGTTACTGCCGATGATGATTTATTTTATAAACAATTTATATATTTTACATAAAATACATTTTTCAACATGTTACTTTTTGGCAGGAATGGTCTTCCATATAACCCTACTGTGACTAACCAGTGAAGCTCAAAACAGCTACATCTGCTTATTAAATAAACTTATTTTCATGTGATAACTATCAATTTTCTTTTTAAACAAAATACAAAACATACAACTCACAACATGAACAACCCCTTTCCCCCCACCTCTCTTTTGGCATAACCTCCCACCCAGAAATACATAAAGAAAAGACGACAGTAACCACAATATTCCAGATCATTAATTAAAATAGTCCCAAAATAGACAATAAACCATAAAATTCATAACCATATGTATAACTGACAACACCAGAAGCACATCATTCGCATCTCTTCCCAGGAGAACGCTTCCTAGGAGCCCCACAGACAGCTCAGGTACTCCAAATTTTCTAGTAAATACTGTATATCCAATCTGGCAAACCGTTGAGAAACTTTATTCTTAATTGTCACAAACACAAAGTACAATGTCGTACATTTTATGTTTCTACAATGTAACCCCTCACAAGTATAATAGAAGCAGTAGACAGCTATATATGTACAGCATCTGGGGAGAAACCTGGGGTTCAGTGTCTTGCTCAGGGACACTGTGACATGTGACCGGAGGAGCCTAGGATTGATCCTCCGAGCCACACAAACAGTTTTGACATCCCGACTCTTGTTGGTGTCCCGCCAGGTGATCCTGCTGGAGGAGGCGTGGAGCGAGCTCTTCCTGCTCTGTGCCATCCAGTGGTCTCTGCCTCTGGACAGCTGCCCGCTGCTCTCTCTGCCAGACCTCTGCCCCGGCATACAGGGGAAGACCAGCTACACCGGCCTGGACCTGCGCGTCCTCCAGAAGGTCTTCAGCCGCTTCAAGGCCCTCGCCGTCGATCCCACTGAGTTCGCCTGCCTCAAGGCCATCGTACTCTTCAAGCCAGGTAAGGCCAACTAAGGGGCTCTAAGGGCTTCTAAGGGGCCGGCACTGTAAATAATAAAGACGTCGTTCAGGCTTCTATTCGGTGATATTTCAACCTAATAATTGCACTGCAAGAATAAGATTCTAAGGACCTTTTTGTCTGGTTTAGATCAATAAATCTTAACCACTGCTGGGCAGATTACCTTTAGGTTCCTAAGGATTATAGTTTTTGAGCATATTTATATATAGGGGGGGATGTGTCCCCCTACAATATACATTACACAGAACATTTTTGGTCTCATGTTAATAAATCAATTTCACGTTAAAGACTTCATGGTCTTTTCTCTGTTCATTTTAGATATGAATAATTCAGTGGTCAATATAAAGGAGTGTAGTTGAGTGTAGAGAGTGTCAACACCACCAGCTCACAGCTGTTCTCTCAGTATTGTTTTAACAGCGTTTGTCTGAATTTGTGTGACTGACGTTGGTGTTTGCTCTCCTCCACAGAGACCTGTGGTCTGAAAGATCCAGAACAAGTGGAGAACCTGCAGGATCAGTCTCAAGTGATGCTGGGACAACACATCCGCTCACACTACCCCAGTCAACCAGCCAGGTACGTTTTAATGCAGTTTCCACTTTTTGATATCAATAAACGGCTGTTAGATTTAAGCCATTACCAAATGAGTTGCTAAAAAGCTGATTAAGACAATCAGCTCCACAGAACTCTTTCTGTATTTCTCAGTATGGCTATGTTCAAACATGGTGTTGTCCGATGACTTCCCGCGCAGAAACTCAAGTGAAGATAATTACTTCTTCTGAAGAGTCCATCATGTTTTTTAATCCTCCGTGTCCTTGGCTACTAGTAACTGCGTGGGGGGAGGGGGGTAACAGAAGGCTTGTATCATGTGGATGCGCCGACAGTGTTGTCGTCATTACTTAGAATTCGTTTTAGGGGCGACAGAAACTATGCACTGTCAACAACCCTTAAAAAAGGGCTGATAGCTGTTACAGTAGATTTTACTTTCTGAAGAAATTGGTTTCTAAATTTTCCTCCTCTTTTGAATGAATTCGTCCCTTTTTGAGAGTTTTTAAAAGTCCCATTTAAAGTAAATGTTTTTGAGTCAGAACACAATTTGAACTTACTCAAATCTGCCGGAAAGGCCCCGCCCCCCCCAAAAACAATTAATTAAAAAGTTAATTCAGAATCATTCAGAAAGTAAATCATGTATTTTTTTTTTGTTCTGCCAGTAAAAAGACAAACTTTCTGAATTTTGAATTCAGAGCTGTAGATTTAAGACTTAAGTTGAACTTACTGTGTGTCACAAAAATTAAGAGGTTTGACCTTAATATCACGTTAAATCTTTTTTAAATAAATATTAACCCTGTCTATTGAAAGGTATTGGTCTCAGCAATAACTAAAAGTGCATAAACACAGTTTTGTGTTGTCAATGCAATTTCACTGGTCAGCATTAAGTCCTAAAAGACTTCCATGTTGACTACACATTGTTTAGACATGTTTTACTATTTCCTGTTGCATGCTGAAGTTGATCATATTTTTGTTTGTTCAGGTTTGGAAAGCTGCTTCTTCTTCTTCCCTCTCTGCGTTTTGTGAATTCGGAGCGGATAGAGCTGCTGTTCTTCCACAGGACCATCGGAAACACACCCATGGAGAAACTGTTGTGTGACATGTTCAAAAACTGAAAACCATTGCCCCCCCCCACCCGTTCAGTCATCAATAATCTTCATGTTTGGAGCGATGATATTCAACAGATATTTGCTTTGTATTCATGTATACATATCAGAGAATCTGCGTGCTGTTATTTTTTCAAAGGCCACTTTATTATTGTTTGTTGGTTCCGCGTCAGGTCATCCTAAAATCAAATTCACTTCTTATTATCATGCTTGCTGTCTATTTGTATCATATTAAGACTTTGATTTGTGTCAGAAGAGACTCCTGATCACATTTCATCATCTAGTGTATCATTACTTTTGTCTTTTTTGTGACATTTACAATGCAGATCTTTATTGTTTGGTGATAGATGTCCGTCTATATCTATGTATATCCCTGCTGTCATTAATGTAACTGTTCATATTCATGTTTTCATGCCTTGATAAACTAAAAAACAATGCTTAAAAATGTTCTATTATTTGATTTTTTATAATAGTTTGACAAGAGATGATGTAGGCTTTACACTTTCACTATTAAGGGGAAATACTTTAAGTATTTCAAAGATATAAAAGTGAAAAAAATAAGTGAATTTGAAATACGATGTGGTAGCTACAAAACGTGAAATGTCAGTTTACTGACACACTGTAATGCAGAGATCCAACCAAACGGCGCCCTCTTCTGTCTACTTTAACACACAAAACCCTCAACACACACACACGCATGCACACACGCATGCACGCACACTAAACATAAAGTACAAGAGGAAAGTTGAGTTGCAGCTTTTTGCAGATGTTCAGATGCATCGTTCTAAATGATCTGCCCTGTTTGCCGAATGCCAATTTCTTCTTTCGCTTACATATTCCAATTACTCTCTGGAACAGCCGTATTGACTTTAAGGGCCTGTTACAGTAAAGGCTTTTCACAAACAGGAGTCTTGTCCTTGTTTAATGACCGGAGAGGCTGTTGTTAGGAGATTGGTGGATACAGTGAATAAAAGGGGGCTTTGGTCTTATTTGTTAATGGTAAATGTAGTGGCGAATTGTCTTCAGATTGAACAAAACAAACTGAAAACTCAATGTACAACAGCCACCGAGGCACCATAGGAGTAAATCTTACGCAGAGATTAAAACTTTCATTGTCCAGGCAGAGATGGCCTTCTGTGAGGTTTATTAATTCAATTTCTCGACATACAAACATTTCACAAGGATCTGTGGCGTCTCTAGGCTCTGGTAAAAAACCATCAGCCCTCCCCGGTGTCTACCTCCCACATACCTGTTCACCTCTATATGTAGACTACACCTGGTGGCTAAGGCTGTCTGTTACCTTCAAAACAAAAGCACTTACAGATACCAAATAAAACACAAATAAAATACCAATAATAAACAAATTTTGCTGTATGATTCAAGCAAAACTGAAATTAAATAAATCAAATAACTAACTATTATATTTAACAAAATAATGAATAGCTCCAACAGTAAATGGACCAAATATTACCATTATGTGAAAGATATGTGAAACTCTGTGCCACATATCTTTACGACACCCTTCATAGTGACAGTATATCAAAATAGTCTTCTCTACTTTACTGTAAAATGAGTTGTGAAAGCAGATGGCTGTAGCTGAAGCGAGTGTCGGTGTTCCTTAACTAAATGTCAGTCTGATATGAGACATCACTCAGTATTTACTTCACCTTCTAAATCAAACACATGAAAAACATCAGCCAGAGCTCGAACCCATTGGGTTTTGTGAGCCAGTGCTGCAAGTGGAATTGTAGAAGATGACTCTGGGCAACAGCGTTGCTTCTAGCCAAGTTATTTATTACTGTAATACTAAGTGCTTTAAGAGCATTTGTCTTTATATAATTGGAGGCCTTTTTCTGTAATAGCAGCAGTTGAGTGTTGTGGGTCCCGTGCAAGGCCCTCAGTCAGAAAATCCTGTTGATCAGATCAGCTGGTCTTTAGCAGCCTCTGTCATATGAGCATGCTCACACATCCAGAAGACAAGAAACCTTGATCTCTCAAATAGGATTTGTCCCGTTTTACAGCAAGGTGTGCTGTGAAATGTACCTTTAAATATTCTATATGATGGACAAAATGAGCTGTAGAAGATTTAACCGGATTACTGAGATCTTTTTGCTCCAGTTCGGTAAAAATAAAGGTTTGTGTTCTATTAATAGCTGTAACTGGGCAATCTTCATGTTTTTTCTTCATTTCTTATTTTCAATTATTACAAACAATACACATGTTCAAAGTGATGAATCTAAACTACGGTGGCCTAAAGGGGGAAAACGCACTGCAACTAAAATAAAGACATGCACATAGACAAAACAAAATTAAATCAAGAAAACAACTCCAATAATTTGAAAACACGTGTGCAGCATTTAGCAAACACTCAACACAACCATATACATGATCGCGCCGCAAATACAGAAACAATGCAAATTGAAAAAAACACAAACCCCCGAAAACAACTCTCCAGGCCTGTAGAGGTGGAACAGCGCTGAGTGGGACAGTTTGACTTTCGACCTCCCGGAGAGACAGAAAGATGCACATGTGTTGTCAGATTAATGAAGATGTTTTCTTAATTTGCATGTGTTTTTTCTATTTGTATGTGTTTTCTTGAAGTGCTCATATTTAGCTTTTTTGGCTTTTCCCCTTTACTCTATTGTGTCATGTATCTTTTTGTACATGTTAGGTTTACGAAGTGAAAAAGCCCAAAGTCCCCCCCAAAGGAGTTACCATCTCCAACAGAAAACACTGTTCACAAACTGCTCCAAACAGCTCTATTGTAGTCCAGCCTTTACTTTGTTATAATGCTCGCCTAGCTGCTGGCACGGCACACTCTAATACTCTGCTTCTGACTGGCTAGTAGTCCTTACCTAGGTACTGCAGCATGTGCGACTCCCAACAAAGATGGGACAGAAGAGAGATGCCTCACTCTGTAGCTAAAACAGAGAGC
>NC_045733.1:29754262-29765871 GCF_008692095.1 Etheostoma spectabile | reverse complement strand
GGGTGAAAAGAGGAGCCGCAGCAATGTGCAGTACAACAAAATAAGGTGTTTTTTGAAAATAAAACCATGTAAACCTATTCTGGTCCAACCTCAAAATATAACTATGAACCTGGAAATGAGCGTAATCTGTTTAACTTTAAGTTGCAGAGCATTTGCCCCTGTCGGTCACCATACTTACCTCACGTGTAAAATAATCCACATTCTCATTTCTCTTTCTCTTTCCTAAGCTCTTTTCACACAAAGGTTGCCCCTGTTTAAATGAAAGATTTTCATATTATTATAAGATTAGTCTCTTGAGTAACAGGCAGCGAGAGGCAGCAAGTTAACACCATGAGATCCACAGAGTGCTTTATTTCAACATGAATACAACAAACACACACACACTCCATCAGACAATGTGATAACATGAAGCAAATCAACATTGCTTCTATTTTTGGTTTGGGGAGGGGGGTGTTTCACTTCACCAGCAAGATTTTAACACACAGAGGGAAATGTATGCGTGTAGGCACAGTGAGAAAGTCAGAGAGATCACATTTTACGGTCTTTCTGACATCAAATTAAATCCTTGGTTTGCTAAAATATATTTTAAATAAGTCTGCAACAAACAATTATGTTCATTCTGGAACAATCTGCTAATTATTTTCTGTATCAATCTGTTGATTGGTTTGTGAAACTTCAGAAAATGGAGAGAAATGCCGCCAAATACCCAGAGCCCAAAAAAACAAACAAAATAAAATTATTACACTAATTGTATGACAAGCAGCAAATCCTCCCATGAGAAGAGCTAGAACCATAACATGGCATTTTTGCATGAAAACTATTTTTTTTATTTCTGTTGGGTTATTTTACCTATAACCACTATTTGATAAGCTTTTCATGTTTTGTGGGTGAAACATTTAATTTGTAAAGTAACGACAGCTTTCAAGTACCTTGAATTTACACTCAAGTAAAGTACTTGAATAAATGTACTTAGTTACACTCAACCACTGAATATAAGGTACAACATAATAAATACAAATTATGCAATACCATCAGAAGTTACATGGGTTGTTTACAAAGACATTCCATTGGGATAACATTGCACAGACAAAAACACACTTTTAATAGTTTGCATAAACTGTACAATAAGGTAAGTACATAAAGTGTTAGCCTTGAAAAAACTGATGGCAACGTCTTTTATGTCACTGAACATCTGTAATAACATCTATAATTTAAACCAAACTGAAGTTGAGATGTTCAACAGATAGGAGGCCTGAGTTCAACATAACTTCAAGCATCACTAGAGCTCACATTGGGTCACATTGGTTTCTTCCTCCACTTCTTCTCTCATTCACTGTGTTGTTGACCCTCTCTGTCCTCTCACTCCCCTCTGTTCAGTTGTTAATCTGTGTTGAGCTCTCAGCTGAACTGGAATGTGTCTGGGTATTTGAGCCAAACTCTCCTGACAAGTTCCAGCAGCAGCAGACCACTGAGCGAGGTTCCTCGACTAAAGGAAGAGGAGGAGGATCCGGAGCGCTCTGGATCTTTAACCGTCCTGCTTCATCCTGTTTGACTCGACTGAACAGCTGCCATGAATCACAGCAAGGTCGAACTCGAGCCTTTTGAATATTCCTACTATGATTATTCAGACTGGTACACAAACAACGCAGAGCCAACCAATCCACCAAAAGAGTGAGTATAACCCCCCTGCTGAAGACAATTTCTAAAGGTGTCAAAGTGGGCTGTAGTATTGACTTTATGTACAAGTGCACTTTGGAAAATTGATTCGTTGATTGCTGGTAACTTCATAATAGCCGCAAAGTGATGGTTGTCGGTGATTTTACTTGTTACTGTGCATAATTTAACATTTTCAAAGATGAAAGCAACTTTGATATCTGCATAATTAAGTGTTGATTTCACTTGAACATCTGGAAATCTTAAAATTCCTACAATATGGGTCGTTTGTTCCCTACCCTGTAATCTAGAAGCCTGATGTCGTCATACTCAGATTCTAGTCAGAATATGTGTCTGACTCAGCTCCATTAAGCTGTGATTATGGGGCGTGTTTCAACCGAACCAGGTAAGAAAAGGCCTCCGCACTCAATTGGAGACCTACAACCAATCAGAGCAACGGAGTATGTGACGTGGGCCAGCTGATAAATTAAACTTTTGCCGAATCCCATGCAGTTCTCTGTTTCTCTTTTAAATGAATCTTCTATAACAGACGCGATGGCGGAATTTAGACATCTCAATTCTCCAGTGGCAGCCATCTTTGTTTTAAATGAATTCAACCCAAACGCTCTTTGGTGACGTGGTTGATTTTGAACGTGAACTTTAACATTGTGAAATGGTTGCAGGTTTGGTTTTGTTTAAACACCAAAACTACTTAGTTAAAGGCATATTTCACCATTGGAAAGATGAATGTATCTTTCAATTGGATCACTTATGTAGTAGAAATGTGAATTTCCTGTTGAATTTGGTGCCTTCTAGGCCGAGAAAAGCCAGAAAATGTGTTTTTGGCTCATGTGGATGAAAGACACCAAATCCCAGAATGCACTTGCTTCGCTACTCGAAGAGTCCACTCCCAAGCCACGCATAACATTTACTGACATAGACAGACAGTGAGGCATTCAACTCAAGTGTGTTTTATTGTCATTTCAACCATATACATGAAACAATGTTTCACTGTGGCTCAAGTGGTGTTACACATTTAAAATACATAAAAACGACATTCTATAAAAACGACATGCAAAACAGAATACCTTTAGTGCACACACATTATCGTCTCTGTATAGTTCAGCTAACACAATAGCGGCATTAGCGCTATTATATAAATTAATAACATTTTAACAACATGCATCTGTTTATTGTTATTGGTATAAATTCAGCTTTGTATATTTTAATGTGTGTTGCCTCTTTGTCACAGAGTTATTTCACCATGTGACCCCACAGTGGACGACAAGCTCTTCCACATATGCATGCTGTCAATATCTGTAAGTACACTCAAGTTAAAAAAAAATGACTGCAGGCCTAAATTTGCAAAGAAAAAGCACATTTTATTGGATGTTGATAAGAGTAGATTAGACCAAAATTTGTTGTCTATGGCGCCGTTATGTAAGGGATAATGCAGAGCGATGCAGTCAAATACATGCATTTACGGTTAGTAATTTCTGTTCATGACAAAGGACTTTTAGCTGTGAGCCGTCAGAATTACAACGTGAGTACGGCACAGCCTGAGTCAGAAGCAGAACAAGCGTAGTCCAGTGTTTCCCAAACCTTTTGGCGTGAAGGACCCCAAAACTGACACACATCAGGCCAAAGAATCATTTGATGAGATTTAAATTTTTGCGGGGGTCTCAGGATCGCAGGATTTTGGTTTTCAGATGTTATAGTGCAGAATGTGTATGAAACCCATGACCAAAATAGACATATATTCTGTCATTGTGTTACTGATGGATGGAATTCTAATGAAAATGAATGTGTCCTCTTTTTGCTGGGACCCCCTGAAACCCCCTAGAACCCTCTGAATGAAACCCTGGAATACCCCAGAACACCCCAAACACAATAATTAGACTGCATTGTCCTCCTAAGTAAAGTATGAGTGAAATACAGTGACTGTTTATTGTGTTCTGAAGTTTTTGCATCTTCCATCAAATCCTTCAGTGTTTTTTCTATGAATCCGCTTGACTTCAGGCAGATGTTCAATTTAACGATGTTTGTCCCAATTATAAATGGAGGCCACGTCAGAGAACTCCTCATACAGTACACACAGAATGGATATTGACCTATTTAAAAAAAACTGTGACAGCTGGGTCACCGTAGCTGATTAGAAATAACAAGACGTCTGAAGAAAGTTCAGAACTTAGGTCCTTTTTTAAGGCACTCATGTACAATTTGCTGCTCTATCCCCCACTCCAATTGCATCTACAAAGCTGCTTGGCTTTGTTATTCACGTAGTTTCCATGAGATACTGTAGCTGACAACACTACGGAAAATGTACTTTAGCATTGACTAAAAATGTTGTCCTAAAGGAGGTACAATACAGTATGACTCAAACAAGTTATGTAGCAGATATTGACCAATCAGTTGGTGATGTGCCAGAGTACCAGAATTAGCAGGAGCAAATTTACCCTTGTGTTGTCTTCCCGTCAACCATTATCGCTTTTTCCGACATTTTTGTCACTTTTTCAATGTTGTGGGTGCTTTTTTTGATGTTTTTTTCCAAAGTTATTGAGTTATTAGTGATATTTCTAATGTTGATATTTTCAGCGCTTATTTCGAAGGCCCATCTTTTGTGATAAAAAACTGAAAAAGGGTCCAATTTGACCCGAGGACAACATGAGGGTTAAGACAAATAATGATAATAATAATAATATTCATTTTATTTGCATAGCATCTTTAAAAACAGAGTGTACAAAGTGCTATGACAGATATGCAAGGCAAAAATGTTTGAAGTAGCCTAAGGTTACAAGAAAAGGGTATCACGTACAGTTGTGGTCAAAAGTGTACATACACTTGTAGAAAATCACAATGTTATGCTGTCTTGAGTCTTCAATAAGTTCTACACACTCTATTTTTCTGTGATAGAGTGATCGGAACACATACATGTTTGTCACAAAAAACAGTCTAAAAGTTTGGTTCTTCATAAATTTATTATGGGTCTGCTGAAAATGTCACCAAATCTGCTGGGTCAAAAATATACATACAGCAACAAAATATGTCAATTTTGGTGATGTAGGAGTTGTGTCAATAAATTAGCTCATGTCATGGCCTCTTCACTTCTTCTAAGTGATTTGATTGACTACAGCTGTTGACTTCCATGAGCCATTTAAATAGGGCTCATTTGACCCAGTGATTAGACTCAGCACAAAAGCTACAATGGGAAAGTCAAAGGACTCAGTGTGGATCTGAAAAAGCGAATTATTGACTTGAACAAGTCAGGGAAGTCACTTGGAGCCATTTCAAAGCAGGTACAGGTCCCAAGAGCAACTGTGCAGACACTTATACGCAAGATAAAGTGCATGGAACAGTTGTGTCACTGCCACGATCAGGAAGAAAACGCAAGCTATCACATGCGCCGGAGGAGATTGGTCAGGATGGTCAAGAGTCAACAAGAATCACCAAGAAGCAGGTCTGCAAGGATTTGGAAGTGATGGAACACAGGTGTCAGTCCCACAGTCAAGCGTGTTTTACATCGCCATGGACTGAGAGGCTGCCGTGCAAGAAAGAAGCCCTTGCCCAGAAAAGCACCTTAAGACTCGGTGAAGTTTGCTGCTGATCACATGGACAAAGATAAAACCTTCTGGAGGAAAGTTCTCTGGTCAGACGAAACAAAAATTGAGCTGTTGGCCACAGCACCCAGCAATATGTTTGGAGGAGAAAAGGTGAGGCCTTTAATCCCAGGAACACCATGCTACTGTCAAGATGGTGGTGGTAGTATTATGCTCTGGGGATGTTTTGCTGCCAGTGGAACTGGTTCTTTGCAGAAAGTAAATGGGATAATGAAGAAGGAGGATCCTCCAAATTCTGCAGGAAAACTTAAAACCATCAGCCCGAAGGTTGGGTCTGGGCGCATGGGGTGTTCCAACAAGACAATGACCCAAACACACATCAAAAGTGTGAAAGGAATGGCTAAACAGGCTAGAATTAAGGTTTAGAATGGCTCCCAAAGTCCTGACTTAAACCCCATTGAGAACATGTGGACAGTGCTAAAGAAACAGGTTCATGCAAGAAAACATCCACATTTAGCTGAACTGCACCAATTCTGTCAAGAAGAGTGGTCAAACATTCGACCTGAAGCTTGCCAGGACCCTGTGGATGGCTACCAAAAGCGCCTAGTTGCCGTGAAAATGGCCAAGGGACATGTAACCAAATACTATGGTGCTGTATTGATATTTTTGACCCAGCAGATTTGGTGACATTTTCAGCAGACCAATAAATTTATGAAAGAACCAAACTTTATGACTGTTTTTTGTGACAAACATGTATGTGTTCCGATCACTCTATACAGAAAAATAAGAGTTGTAGAACTTATTGAAGACTCAGACGCCATAACATTGTGTTTTACCAGTGTATGTACCTTGGGACCACAACTGTATCTAAGTTGAGCACATGATTTGGTTTCAGATTGACATTTAAATGGAGATGAACTTATTTGTTCTGCCTCCCACATAAAAAACGCAAATACACTTTCAAGTCATGTTTTCAATCAATTCCCCCAATAGATTTCAGCTCAAAATACAAATAACAGAATCTTTGAATCAGGTTAAACGAGCGGAATCTTTGCAGAAAGCTAACAGGATGAAACCTGTCTTGATGAGAATGTTGTTTGACAAAATTTAACGTTTAACTCAAAGTCCACTTACCAGCTCTTGATCCCACACTTTTAACCACATGTCACAGTCTGTTTCGTGATGATGTGAGCAACCAACGTTTTCAGCCAGCACCTGAGACTGACATAGGACTCCCTTTTAGGAGGAAACAGTGATGAGATTTTGTTGATTCACCAATCTATTATATTCCAAAATGTATTATGCAAAGATATACTGTTATAACCCTAACATAGGTCCTGATATATTTACTTTATTTCCCCTGTAGCTGGTGGTCATGTTAATCCTGGCAGCTCTCACCAGGAAAAACAAACTCTGCCAAGGATTTGCAAGAGGATCCTCTAATATCTTCAGGTGAATATTGGGAAGTCTAATCACAAATGGGACGTAAGACTGCAGGTTTGTCTCATGTTAACTTGCGGTTCCTGTTTCCGATCTCACAGTCCAGTCAACTTCCTGGACCAGACTCAGCAAAAAGGCCTGGTTATGGCTGTTTTTGGGCAGGTGTTTAGCAAGCTGTCCATGCTCGTGATTGCCCCAGACCCTCTGCCTTTCTCCAAAGATACTCCAGCGGAAATTAAAGGTGGACATTTGGGTGTTTAAGTTGTACTGAAAAAAACAGAGCTGCATTGATAGGCTAATAGGAGTTGTTGTTGAAATAATATTTGCCATTTTGCTTTGAAGATGACATTCTTTAGAACCATAACGAGGTATTTCTAGATAATTGTTATTAAAATTCTCAGAATGTGCAGTTACACGGAGTAACCTGTTTTTAATTTATTTTTTAAATAACTGATTGCTTTTTAACATATGTTAAGATGAATTCACATAATAAGTACTAACATCAACTGTGACAGTGATATAATCACATTAAGTTACATTTAGGGAGATGTTGCACATCCGGGAATGATACATCCCTTTCTTTTATCCCTTGTTTTTCAGAGTACATGAAGATAATCGCCATCTTCTACTATCCTGTCCTGTATTATCCTCTGCTGGTCTGTTGCACGCTACAGCACAAAGCAGGTTACGTGTTCGGGACGCTCCTCTCCTTCACTCACTTCGCGGTCCTGGTGTGGCAAAAGTTCGACTGTCCAGTGACTCCAGAGGTGAGACACCAACAACATCTCAATGTAACTGATCCATGATGTTTAACTTCTGGGATTGCTCCGGTGCGCTGCAAATTCCACTGGATTTCACTCTTTGCTTCAGCTATCTAGACTCTGATCTGTTTTCAGTTTTCTGTTGCACGTCTAAGACAACCTTTGAATGTACAGTGCACATGTTCCACCAAAACACGTCCCTTCTTGAGACGCATATTTATTTAATTTATTAATTGTTTTATTTTTATTCAGCCAGGAACAAACTCATTGAGATTCAAAATCAAGACAGGTAGCACAACCACACATACACATGAACATGAATTAAACAAAAACACTAAAAACATAAAACAACTGAATCAGCAAATCCCTGAAAGTCAACCACAATCCTAAACGCATCAGGCAAAATATCTACAGCCAGATGTGGCTCCCTCCAATCAACATCCTCTTAAAAAGCGATCAATGAGACCACTAACTAATCAGTCTCATTACGTTTCATGGATCGTGTTCCAGGTAGAGGGAGCAACAAACATAAATGCCTGGATTTGTTTTAGCACCGCCCAAGACAATTGTGATTGGTTTAAACAAATACCAATAAACCAGAGCACTTTTAACTCTTCAGCAGCACTGTAGCGGAAGGTCTGGCAATGCAAGAGTGTAATCAAACCATGGTCAACATTTTTTAATTATAGAATCAATTCATAACAAGATTTGTCTCAGCACACATAGAGCAGGTCTAGACCACAAAGCCCCAACAATTGTAGTAATTCCCCCAAGAGCAGGCAACTAGTGTGACAGTGGTTAGGAAAAACTCCCCTTTAGGAAGAAACCTCGGACAGACCCAGGCTCTTGGTAGGCGGTGTCTGGCGGTGCCAAGTGGGGTAGTGGCAATAATAGTCACAGTAAAAGATTTGGAACAGTGACTAGAAATAGTAGTTCTTGGCATAGCAGGGTACTGCATGGCATTACAAGGCACAGCAGGATGTAACAGGACATAGCAGGTCATCGCAGAGCGTAGCAGGACGTAGCAGGGCATCGTAGAGCGTAGTAGGATGTAACAGGACATAGCAGGTCATTGCAGAGCGTAGCAGGACGTAGCAGGGCATCGTAGAGCGTAGCAGGATGTAACAGGGCATCGCAGAGCGTAGCAGGATGTAACAGGGCATCGCAGAGCGTAGCAGGATGTAACAGGGCATCGTAGAGCGTAGCAGGATGTAACAGAGCATCGTAGAGCGTAGCAGGATGTAACAGGGCATCGCAGGGCGTGTACAGGACCACGGCAACAGCGGCAACCCTGATTTTGGAACCTCCCTGATCCAAAGAAACATGCTTGGGGAAAAAGAACATAAGGACTCCGGGGAATAACTCCCCAGAGCTGGGCCAGTAACTAAGTAAATGCTAAGTAAGCCTTTCTGGTACAGGAATGCACACAAGTGGAAAGATAAAGGAGAGAGGACCTCAGTGTGTCAAAGGAAGTCCCCCAGCGTCTAAAACCACACAATGATAAATAAAACCCAAACTGTTTTCGGGAAGATCCTACTGTAAGTGCATTGATAGTTCAAAACATTAAATTTCTTTCTATTTTTCTCCTCACAGGTCTATAAGTACTACGCTCTGCTTGCAAGTCTGCCTCAGCTGGCCTGCCTTGCATATCTCTGTGTCCAGTTTCTTTTCTTATTTGTCAAAGGACCAAAGACTGACGAGGTGAGAAAAGTTCAGCCAGTACAAAACTACCATTTGTCCTCTGATATAAGTGTAAATACCAACATGTAAACTAATCTCTGGTGCAACTGAAGCAAGAAAAACATGAATTTCAACTATGTTAAACACAACCATGATTACTGTAAGCAGCTTGTGCAGAACAGAGTGGGTTTATCACAGCGTCCTTGAGCAGATTATGACGAGGGAGTTGCTATTTTTTCCCCTTTCAAACGTATAAATACAAGAGAGTTTTTGTTTTAACAGCAGGTTTACTCAGTCTACAGGAATCCCTGTTATGAGAGTCAACGAATAAGCAATAAAAACAGCACTTTCAGTCAATAATCTATTATTTTCTTGTATTTGTAGTTATGCTTGTTAAAACACATTGGTTTGGCTCATCCACTGAAAATGAGGATTTTCTTTTCAGGTCACGATTAACAAGAATGGGCAGTATCAAGACTCCAAATGACGCAGAATATAACACACAATAATGTTTCTCACATTGAAATGATGCTGAACCTTCCTAAGAGTCACTTTAGCAAGGATTTTCACTGTGAATCATTATGGAAATTAATCCCATGACCTTCTACTAACAACATCCTCTCACACAGTGACTCATCGTGAAGTGATCATTTGATGTGAAGTCTGATTCCCTCTCCTCACAGGACCTTGACAGCAGCTACTACACCAAATATGTGAAGTTACTTCTCAAGAAAAAGTCCTCAACTGCCAGGTGACTGGAGATTGAGTGTTTTTTTATATTTTATTCATATTAACATATAATATAATAAGGTTTCTTAAAAGATCATTCATACTGCATGCTGCTAACATGATATCTTCTCTGTGTTTATATATCTTGAAGCTCTTTAGCTACAGACAAACCAACGCTGGCAGAGAGAATACTGGAGGTGCCTAAAAGTTATATCTATATACCAGAAAAAGGTGTGAGCACTCATACAAGTAGAGATTTTTAAATTTCTTTTTTTAATCTATGTCCACTCAGTGAACAGTAAACATTTTAGTCCCTGAGGCTGCTTTCACACCAAATCTAATCGAATTAGCGTACGGTTGTGCAGCAGTGTGGGAGTGTCATTCAAGCCCATTGTTTCCCATGCTGCTAACACTCAGCCATGCTGCTGGTACGCAGGGTATTGTCTGTCTGTCGAAAGATTAGGAAATCACAATTACTTGCAATACAATTTAAGCTGCTGCACAAGGCTAAATTGAGGGACTGCATGTGATAACAGTGTTGCAAACTCGTTTTTAATTTGAATGAAAGTAGCAGCACTAACTCCCAAAGTCACTAAAAATCACCAGATGCGGCTCATTTGCATATTGGTGATGTCATTGCTTATCATTTGCACAACGCTTTGGGGCTGGGTTGGCTAAATGCCGGCTGCTCACAACCAAAGGAGAAAGGGAGAGGGACTCATGCTAAAATGACTGAGATAAACTCCACTATGACAGAAGTGACTGTGACTTATTCTTCTTTTTCTTTTATTTCTCTTTAGTGTTTTGTTTTCCACTAAAACTGGCAGTATCAGCATTTGTTGCCCTTGTGGCAATATATCATGTAAGTTGTATGTACACCGCCGTCATGACCTTTACCCTCTGAAATCAGACAAAACGTAGTTACTGCTGTCTGCCATTGTGGAGCATAAATGTATTACGTGAATGACTGATCAACGTGTTTCAGATAGCGCTGTTGTTGGTCGTCATGGTAATCCCCCCTGTCCATATTGTGCGTGCTGGTATTGATGAAAACATGGCCTTCCTGTTACTGGGCTTTGGGATCGTCCTCTCAGATGACAGGATGGAGGTTGTCAAAATTCTGATCTTCTATACTTGGCTGCTGGAAGGTGTGTGGGGCAACAACAATAAATAAAATCAGGGAGTGTGTCGTCATAAAACAGTTGCCTAATTTTAGTTTTTTCCCCCCCCCTCCATGTTGTTTGTTAGTGTGTTTCCTCTGTGCAGTGACCCTGTCTTGTTTGGTCAGTCTCATCATGCTCATGAGGTCCCTGATACTTCACAGGTACGTGCAGTAAAACCTTGGTGTTTAACCATTATCATAAATTATCTATCTGCCTGGTTTGATGACTAAACAAGACTTTCCCTTATAGCTTTCTTTTGGACCATCACTGCAAGAGTCAGTGCCCCAATTGGGGCACTCTAGTCCAAAAAGTCTGGACACGACATTAGCTAAGTTTCCATCCACTTGTCAATCAAATTATCTGAAGTTCAGTAAAAAAACGCATGCGAAAAAGCTGGTGAAAGTGTGTTTCCATCCAACGGCTTTAAAGCGAATAATAACTGATGTGTAATGATGTCACATGCTGTGTTGCGATCAAATTGGTATATCAAATTGACTTTAGACATTTTAAGGTGTTTCCATTCATTTTCGCGCTGAATCGTAAAACATTCAAGCAAACTTTTGTGAACAAAGTTTTTCTAGACAAAATGGATCGCACCGTCTACCAACACATGATCAATATTGCAC
>NC_045733.1:29754165-29754252 GCF_008692095.1 Etheostoma spectabile | reverse complement strand
TGTAATAGTGCTTATGTGCCAGCTGATAACAACATATCAAGTCATAATAAGAAAACAATGACGCTATCAACACATCGCTATGATGAT
>NC_045733.1:29748216-29754155 GCF_008692095.1 Etheostoma spectabile | reverse complement strand
CTTGGCTTTTATTTTCCCTCCGGCACCGCTGAGACAACTCTTTTTTGAGACATGTCTTGCTGTTTGAGCGCCTTCCATTTACTTCAGAGGACGTCCCACTGCTTGTCCTGACCTTTGTCGGCCATTTCCTTCGCGAGTTCCTGATAAATTAAATTCAAAAAGTCTTGTGTCTTCTCGTCCGTCCACTTCCATCTGTCTTTGTTGACATCTGCCACGTATGCAAACAGAATGGAAATGCTGGGTGGAAATTAACTAAAAACGTCTTCTTCTTCATTTTGTGGCGGTTGCAACCATAAAAGGATCTAAAACTTGATTGCAATTCTTTATTTAATTGGCAAATAATGTTTCCATCAGCGTTTATCGCATAAGCTGTTTATTGATCAAGAGAAAATCTGATGACACCAAACGTATTTCCTTTGAATCGATATTCATGAATTTTATCGTTTCCATAAGGCCTTTTTCATTCGCTATCACTTGATTTGGATAAAAACGTGTGGATGGAAACAGAGCTACTGAGGAGTCCCTGGTTACAGAAGAAGTTCTTTTATAGACCCAATCACAATGTTTGTTAGGTGTTCCGTATATAGAATTTAAAGGTGCTGAGCAGACAGGGACGAGGAACAGCTGGATATTCTCTCATCTTATTTTCACCAACAATAGGCTGGAGACCTAATTTACCTGTAGACTTAAGAAAATGACAACACACAAACAAGCAGTCAGTGTGGTTGGCGGTGAGATGTTGCTGTTCGTAAGACGCTAGCAAAATAACACAGTACATTCAATCAGCACAGGTCAGACTTCTGTGTTTAACATTAAACGCCATAGTTACAGAAATAAACCAGTTTGCTGATTTCACATATCTCTGTGTGAATACAAAACAAGTGCAAAAAATAAAATATGACATATAATCACCTTATAATGTTAATAGGGTCACATGGGGAAGGTGGTGGCAAACAGTAGCCTATTTACACACATCCTGTACAAAGAAAAAAATTAACATTTATTTGGAGTTTTGTTTTTTAGCTCTCTCTTTTTGGTCATCAACTGTTGAGAAAAATATCTGCTACGTGGTAATACAATTTTAAGCTATAGGATTGGATGTTCTTCCGTGCAATGCTCTCTGGGACTTAGTGAATCAGTTTTATCTCAGTGTTTTATGGTTTGCACTGATAATTCAACCAGTTTCATGTTCATCCAATTGTTGAAAACAGCCAGTCACTTCACATTACATCGCCTCTCCTTTGATCAAGATTGAGATGCATTCCTTGTATTAATTTGTTTCAGGTCAAACCTGAAAGGACTGTATAAGGGAGACATTTACAGCATTTATAACAGCCAGCAGACCATCCGTCCATCTAAACCGGGTATTGTCTGTTGGATGGGTTTGACAGGATACCAGGCTGCGATCGTCTGCCTCGGTGAGGCTCAAATACACAAAAAAATACACACAAATTCTTACTTTATTGAAGGAAAAGGCTGGTAATATTCTATGGTTTTGTCCACACATCCCACTTGTAGGATCACTTGAAATTATACTGCACAGCACACTTAAAATATTTTCAGAACCCTTTACTATGGCTACAAATTGTCACAGCATCAATCCACACTTAATAAGCCATGGTCAAAGCAAAAACAAAGCTTGCACTTTTACTCTGATATGCATTGTCTGCTGTGAGACCTTACACACACAGCTGTGTAAGTCTTTTCAAAGTATGTCCAATCAGTTAAATCTACCTCAGGTGGAATTCAATCAAAGATGATCAAGAGAAATCGGATTCATCTGAATGCACCTGATATATGCGGGAAAAGGTGAATTTAAAGGCAACAACATAACAAAAAGTGGAAAAAGTGAAATGGTCTGAATAGTTTCTGAATACACCATATCTAGCTAAAACCTGAAAGCTTCTTCCTCGCTCAGATTAGTCCCCAACAAATGCTTTTGCAGTGTCCTCCTGTTTGAGTAACATGTGATAAAAACTACAGTGACCAGCTGTTTTAGGAAATGAATCATCCTTAATGTATATTTTTGATCTGTGTTTAAAATTTACATCTTTACATGAATTACACAGTACGCAGAGACAGACTTTTGTAATTTCTCAGGATTTTTGGACAATATATACCAAAAATGTGGAATAATGTCAGCCTTATCCTTTTAGTTAATGCTAGACATCAAGAGTGACATGGAAGAACCCATTCCTCAACTGTTTATTAAAGAAAGCTTAAAGAAAAATGAAAATACCCTTTGGAAATGTGTTTGGGAAAATGGCCTGTTTCTCTGTTGTGTCGGCAGGAATGGTCATTCAGACTGTCGTGTTTTTCATCTGCTTCTTGTTCCTGGTGTTTTTGATCATTATCCCTGTTTTTTACGGCCGCAATGTCATCGTTTTTGAAATCGCTCGGAAGGCATGGTGAGCCGGCAACCTTTATCTGATTTTTAATTTTTTGATTATCAAAACAGAGACTACATTTAATATCTTTTTTATTTTCCATCTTTGTGATGTCTCAGGCCGGGCTGGGTCACACTGATCCTGGTTACAGCGCTTCAACATGTGACTGCTAAGTTTGCTTTCATTAAAAAAGAAGCGGGTACGACTGACTTGAACAACAGGTATGAAGCTCATTAATATATGGAGTGATAATAAGGGAATTAATGCTTCATGGAGGAATCCCTTGTCGTTGTTTTTTTGGCTGCTGATCAGAAAAATATTACATTTGCGGGATGAAACCTTGTCCTCGCAGGTATTTATTATACTTTGTGCTGTGTTACAGAATAAATGATTAATTTGTTAAAAATTAATAAATACATTCCGTGTATATGCATTCTTTGACTCTGCTACTCCACTATCTTAACGGCTTCACTCCCAGCGCTGCAGGTTTTTACAATCCTGAATCTGAAAAAAACAGGATTTAAATATTAGAGAAATCACATTTTTACACTGGGGTATTATAATGATTTGATTGCTAATCATAGGTGTTCCAAGGGCTGTAGCTACCTTTGAGGACACTAGTCCACACATAGCCTATAAGGGTATTTTTATAAAGAAATCAGGCTTTACTTTCTGCTTTGCTCCCATCATGATTAATACGGCCACTAGAGGGCACCACCAATCAAACATGCACATGTTGAAGTTCCTGCTTGAACAAACAACCTATGTGGGTGTTTTTCGGGGAAGGACAGTCTCCTTGTCATGCACAGGCTGGATAGTACATATAATGCCATGTCAGTTGATCTTAAATCAGTGGTGGGTGCCTTTACCAGAATACAGAAAAATAACACAACCACCATTAAACCATATTTTATGGTGATTTCCAGAGAGAGTCTCTTCCTCCTGGCGTACCTGCTGTTCCTGATCAACACCGTGGTCGGACTGGTAGTCGCAATATGGAGAATGGTGATAACAGCTTTGTACAACATCGTCCATCTTGGTCGTGTTGACATCAGTCTCCTGCACCGCACCGCAGAGTCCTACGACCCAGGTATAGTCCTCTCTTTTATAGTTTTTAGACAACAATGGAATCCTATTGCAAAGGGGAATAAAGCCCTATTTGCACAGGATTAGTTTCATCTGGGGTACTCAGATCCCTCTTTTGCGAGAGGGATAAAAAGGCGCATAGGGAACCAAAACAAAGACAACTTTATTCACACGGGACTAACATTATTACAGGACTTCTGTTTGCCAGAATATGGTAGGTCATTTGCATGTGAATTTTCTTTTCACAAATTACAGACATTGGGAATTAAGATCACAGTCAACCTCTGTAACTATTACTATTGACTAGAGGTCATCAGTTATTACTAATCCTGTGTGAATAGGGCTTAAGATATATATATATATATATATATATGACATATTTAGGTACAGACAATACTTGTAATTACTAGCTTTGTACCTATTAAACATCAATTGTCAGGCAGAGACCATTTTTGGCCATGGTAAGTCTGACTTTTGCCGTACCCTGTGACCTTTGACCCCATCCAGCCTACCGATACTACGCCCACTCCCTGAAGGTGGAGGTCAGCCAGTCACACCCGGTGATGAAGGCTTTTTGTGGGGTGCTGCTGGACATGATGATCGAAGGCGGCAGAGTTGGACAGAAAATACGAGACGCAGAGGAAGGTAGAGACCCTAAATTACACACACACACACACACACACACACACACACACACACACACACACACACACACACACACACACACACACAAATGAGCTTTCAATTTCAATAATCAAAACCACAGGATCGGCCAGGATTCTCCAAGTATATTTTTCTCTTTCCACCCTTGAGACTCTCTGGTGCATTCAGGTACACCTCGTAAACTTTGAGAAATCAATTAATCAATCTACATTTATTTAGATTTAGATTATTTATTTAGCACTTTACAGTAACCAGCAGGTATCCAGAGTGCTTCACATCAGAAACCATGAATAAAACACATCTCATTCAACATATCAGACAATAAAAAGACTGAAACATGGAAAACAGTAAAATCAGAAAAGGTTACAAGGAAACTCAAACTGTTGTTGCAAAGTATGCTCCCGCTTTGTAGTTGCTTGAGTGGCATTGCTGTCCCTATAGAAAAGACATGTTTAAATCACAAATGTAATTGAATTGTGGAACTCCTTCTATACAATAAACATTATAGCCTCTGTAATGCCCCACTGAGGCTGTAATGTTTACTGTAAAGAACACCAAAGTGTTAGAAAGATGGACTTTAGTATTCAACAAATGAAAATGTGGACCTGAGGATGGCACTAGATGAAAAGTCACGGAACTACCAAAGTTTACAAAAACATTGTCTAGACCAAATGTCACGGCAATCCATCCAACAGTTGTCAAACCACAAATGTGAATCTGTCTGTACTTAAATTTGTCGAAGTCTTTCAACTGATAAGGGAATATTTAGACCGGTTGGTGGTGTTAGTTAAGAGTCAGAGGATCCTCAAAGTCAGAGGCCCTTACCTTCGGTGACCATGATTGACTGTACCAAGTGACCAAAAGAAAGATCTTATAAAACATGAAAGGGCCATTATTGAAGTTGCAAGATTTTCAAAACATACATCTTTAAAGCGACATGCAGCATCATCCCTCAGCGTGGTGTCTCATTCTGCCCTGACAGCCTGCTCCTCCATGCTTTCAGGGATCCAAGAGAATAGGCCGAGCAAGGCGACCAGCCGTCGGAGGATTTGCTGTCGCTGGCAGCTGCTGTACACGCTGGTCAACAACCCGTCCCTGCTTGGCTCCAGGAAGCACTTCCAGACTCTGCAGACCTCGGAGAGCGTCCTGAACGGGACCCCCAATCGCAGCTCAAAGAAAGGCAGCCAGAGGGAGACACACAAGCCTGATGCCGAGCCAGTCCAGTCCTCGGAGACCCCGTCAAACCAAGATTAAACTGATTGAGTTCCCTAGTCTATATCGTGTGGTTGGCAGTATACTCCCAACAAAATCCTTTTTAGCAAAGATGTTGCTAAATCTTGTTTTACATGAAAATTCTGGCTTTCTACAGTATCTGCACACGGCAACAACAATATGGTTTGAAAGATTGTTGTAACGGCACATAAATTAAAGCTAAACTACGCAACTGAAACATTTGATCAAGATTAGGGAAAGCTTGTGATACTGGGCTCGGTGATGAATGCCAAATGCAGAGCTGTGTTATTTGGCTGCAAACCTGCCATTTTGTTTTTGTCTAGTGTGATCTCGTTTGGCGTATACTGTTTACTCTCACTGACATAATGCCAGATTTATACACAGTCCAGATGAGGACAAAAGAATAAACTAAAAAGTCAAGGTTTATCCACAAAGTGTCTTATAAGAGTGTAAGAGTCTTTAATGAAAGTTAAATTAGGCCTTGGGTTTATGCAGTTACTGTAAAATTTGTCGACACTAGATGGCTCTCAACGTGTTCTCAGTGGACCGTGCAATTTAGTGACGTTTGGG
>NC_045733.1:29738405-29748206 GCF_008692095.1 Etheostoma spectabile | reverse complement strand
GGGGGGGGGTCAGTTAAAGCAAAGACATGGAAATCTCTGGAGTACCAATAATTTCCTATGATATTGTTTGGGTTACATGCCACTAGTTACTGTACATATACTATCTTAATATTATCTGTTAGTGGATCGTGTGTGCAACAGTTTCTACTTCTATTTCAGCTTCACTATTATTGTGGGAGGAATCACATGAAGAGATATTGAGATTAATCACATCGCATATTTTCACATTGACAGATCACACTTTTCCGTTACATGCTGTATTTTCAACATGCTATTTTAATGCATATGCATACACACGAACAAACTGTTTTCCTAACATTTGACAGATACATGCTTGGGCTCAAATAGAAATGTGTGACTACATGCATATCTCATTTTGAAATTATAATAAAATAGAACGTGTAAAGGCATTAAAATGTTTTTCTCTATTATTGAATAGTGTGAAGTGTGTATGATTGTACTAATTTTCAGTTCCTAAATTGCATTTTGATTTAATTTTTCCCTTTTTATCATCCCACTTATTATCAGTTACTTGTTTTTTTATTTGGCCTATTTATTATCATTTCATTTTGAATCAAAAAAAAAAAATTCAACACACAAAGAACATCAACACACTAACTATTTTTAATCTAAGGAGTTGAGAGAGAAAAAGAGAGACAGATGGATGAGCAATCATATATCAGAGTATTTATTTGTCAAAACTTTATTGAGGCACATAGGAAGAGGGGAGTTACAGAGGATATTTGAACATTTTGGTAAATCCTACTACTTACTTTATTACAGGGGCATAAAACATCTCTTCAAGTCAAGAGCATTTGCACAAGATACGGCATACTGCGACTCACAATGACAGGCAGCATGCAGGTCCAGTACTGTATACATACAGTACAACGGGGTGACCCAGATACAACAAGGCAATAACTTCAGCACTCAGACGTGCTGGTACTGTTACACACTGCAGTAGACTCGGGGACAGTATTGTCCACATTTTGACCAGCAACATGTAAACAGTTATCTTCATATACATACCGAACAAGCTCATGGCTGCAGGACACAACTGTTCTCGTTGAAACAACACAGTTTTACATTTTACATTTAACATCCCGTGTGACAGGATTACGTTTCTGTATTTTAGATTGCGTTCCTACTACGACAGCACAGATTTACTGCAAGTAGTTTAAAGCAGAATATAGGTACATTTTAGTTACTCTTAACCCATTTACTACTTCCTACTTGTAGTTGACATATTTCCTAATAAGTTAGCTATGCAAGCTTTGTTACATTTAATTTAACGCATCTTTTTTTTTGCTATCTAACCTCGTTAGTCTTCAACCCGACGCCAGTTGGGAGAAATCTGGGCATTTTATTTGCGTCCATCAACTCATTAGCAATTTATTAGGAACCGGTGATGCTCTTAATAAATAGACAGAAGCAATAATTATAATGACCTGTTCTCTGCTGCAATACATTTCATTATACTGACCCCCTGTGTTAACCTACATATGACCAATAAGTTATAGCTGAAACATTTTGTAACATTGCTTTCTGGCAGAAACTTCCATTTCTTCCTCGAGGAGTTTGCTTTGTTGATTAAAAAAAACTTAACTCGTTTGTTGTTTATTTCAGGGATGACTTTATCGTCTCCAAGAACATTTTGCCAGCTAATCAAAGTGAAAGCTGCTGACTGCAGCTCAAAGCTGTGTGAGCAATATCTCACTGTGACAAATTACACACAAAAAACACAAATGAACAGCCTGTTTCCTGTTTCATTATGACCCTGATTAGGATGTCATGTTCTGCCCCTTTCGTCTGTATTTCTGTCATTCAAGTATAATTTAAAACAGATTTTACAGAAATGTGGTCCATAGTCGGAACGAAGGACATGGGCCGATACAGGAACATTTTACAGGGGTATTTTTGAACACTCTTTTTTTTAACTTATAAACTACTGCATTTCCAGGAAAAATATCGGGTTCATGCGTCCCATGATTGTCTATCACTATGTGTTTTTTGGTTCAGATCTGGATCCGGATTCACTTTTAAAAAGTCTTTGCCACTTTCTGTTAATAAAATAAAAAAATTGAGAATTGTACAGCTGTGTTTAAGGTGCATACTTTCTGTGTACTTTTCAGTAAACCAACTAAAGCTGTTGTTTACCTCTGTTTCCAGTCTCTGTGCTAAGCTAAGCTAACCAGCGGATGGCTGCAGCTGCATGTTTACCAGACAGACATGAGAATTGTAATGATGTCTCATCTAACTCTCTGCAAGCAAAGCAGAGAAGCGTATTTTCCTTAAGCTCGAAGGATTCCCTTAAACACTCATGCTCTGAGAAAGACTTCTGGCTAAAAAACATCAACAATGATATCTTAATAAAATATGAAGCTGCACAGACATTGAATAATTGGATGGTGGGCCACCTTTTTCTACTTCAGACCCAGTTTCCCTCTCTGAAACACAAGATGGTTGTATTGTTGCTCTCTAGCATTGTTTATGAAAGTTGTTTTTCTAAACTGGGCATAAATGCATCACAAATTGCCTATTTGAAAAGGAGGATATATCCAGCTACAAACACATATGGGCAACATATGAACATGTGAACACAGCCTAGTTCAGCTTTCACAAGAATCTCTGGAAAAACCCAAATGTAAGGAAAGCATCCACTGACAAATGATAGAGCCTTGCAGGCTGGTAGCCTGTCTAGTGACTGAATGATGTGGCTCTGCAGGTAAAGCAAATGTATTTTGAGTCTTGTCAGATTACTGTGGAGCAAAGCAATACGTCTGGGCTGCCTTTGCACTGCTACAGGGAACCTAAACCATCGGCCCAAACTGAAAAAATCATCCTGTTCTACCCTTTAACCACATGCAAAAGTAAACTGCAAACAATGGCAGCAATTACTGATTTGGATATATGTAGTTGCTTGTAATATTCACTGCTTCAGCTCCCAAAGGTAACCTATCACTATACTCAGATCCGACCTCACAGTTGTCTAAATTCCCCCTGCACTGAGACAAAGAGAAGGACTCAGTCATGATACTTTCTTCTGTGTCCGCCTCTTTCTCTCCATCTCTGCTTTCCGTCTCCCCCTCCTCGATGTCCAGTTGGCTGCCGTTAATCTTCCTCTGGGACTCGGTGTGAGGTGCGCGGATATTAAAGTTGGCGGTGATGTTCCTCTCCATGTGGTACTGGTCTTTGGCCTTCAGGATCAGCTTGTAGGTCTTGTTGCGGTATTTGTACACCAGGTGGAAGCACGTTGCTCCGAGGAGAGGCACGGTGGACACGGTCAGGAGACAGATGCTGACAGAGATGATGATGAGCAGATTAGGCACCCTCCTCCTGGTGGTGAACAACACCTGGACCTCACAGTCCTCCCCTCTGTAGGTCAGACAGAGGGAGTAGTTTGTGCCGGGGCGCAAACCGCTGAACAGATATGTGTTGACGCCCTCTTTGATCCTCGACCACTGAACGGCTGAGTGTTTGCGGTCGGCAGCGACGCACAGATACAAGCCGTTTGAATTGACTTTTTCGGCAACATCTGAAAGGCCGTGATGCTCTTCGCTGTCAGCGTCGACATTCTCATCGGATGTGGTGGCGGCGTTGGCGGCCCGATTGGCGCTGTTGTCTCTTGGTATGAGAAGAGGATTGAGTCGCGCTGTTGCCTCTGTTTCTGATACCCCCAATGCAATGACACCAAAGTCAAATGTGTACTGCTTGACATCATCCACGCTCCCATTAACGACATTGCTCGAGATGTATCTTGTGTTAGCCGTAACGCCACATTTACTTACACGCGATGGATGCGTCGTTCCCTTCTCGGAAGACTGGATCTCTTCAATGGGCGGGAAAGTGGGTGTGATGTTCATGATGTCTTTTCTCTTTAAATCAGGGAGACGCACAAAATCTAAAACAGACGTTTTAGCTGTTTGATATGTAGATGGGTGGGTTTTAGTGGAAGTAGGTGTTGTGGTCATTTGTTTTACGGGTGTTGGTTTAGGTGAAGGCACCACCTCCACTGACACTGAATCTTCGGCTCTTCCAAACTCATTTGTGGCCGAGCAGCTGTAGTTGCCGTCGTCTTCCTTCCTGAGGTGTGAAATGATAAGAGTCCCATTATTAAAGACTTTGACCGGATTATGGGACAGTAAGGAATCCTCATCTGATTCTGCCGAGTCATCCTCAGCGAAGGACAAAGCCATTTCTAGCTTCTGGCTTTTGCTGCGAATATTCCAAATGACCAGAGGCTTTGGGTTTCCTGTAAATTCACAAGTTAAGACCAACGTGCTGCCCTCGTAGAAAGTCTTGTTGTGAATATTTGGTTCGGTTCGTATTGTCACATTTGTGCTTTTGCACTTTGACTCGGGCATTTTTCCGATCACTTCGCCTCTAAGTTTCTGCGGAGTTGCACAAATGATCAAATGCTGGTCCGGGACAGAGATGGTGGCTGTTGTAATCCAGTCTCTGAGCCAGTTGAGGGAGCAGGTGCATGCAAAAGGATTTTTATAAATCTGCAAGTAGGACAAAGACACCAAACCGTCAAACGTCCCTTCAGTTATGGTTATGAATTTGTTGTTGTTGATTCGGAGGGACCTCAGGTCTTTGAGGTTGGAGAAGGCGTCCCTCGGCAGGTGGACCATCTCGTTGTGGTTCATCTTCAACAGATGCAACCCTGTGAGGTTCTTGAGATCCTCCCAAGGAAAGTCTACAATTCTATTGTGGCTGATGTCAAAGTTACGCAGATGAACCAAAGGCGTCAGGGTCCCTTGTTCAATAGAGACAATCTCATTGTGGGCCATCCAGAGCGACGTCACCCGGGTGACATTGTCGAAGCTGCCCAGTGGTATCCAACTGATCTTGTTGGCAGAGAGACTCACAGTTGTCACATTCGGAGGCAACCCGTCTGGGATTTCAGTTAAGTCTTTGTAGGAGCATTCAGCAAAATGGCGGCCGTATTTATCTGAGCAGGTACAGAGCTCAGGGCATCCATGTCCGGCGGTGAAGACCGTGGCGATCCACAAAGTGAAGAAGAGGATGTCTGCGGCTGCCATTTTCTGCTCCTGTAAAACAGCATCAGAGTCCATGTATCAGTCAGTTGATTCAGCTCGATTTATTTAACAGATTTAACCCAAAGTGATTGTAGAAGAAGAGTAAAATTATAGCAATTTAAAATGAAAATATCACACCAAAGCAAAATATAGACTGAGACAGTTTAACTTTAGCCCCATTTGCAGACGATAGAGCACATAATGGAGCCTCTTGACAGACTTTCATACTCAGAGGCAGATTTGCATACTATTTAGAGAATCTTCAAGTTCATTTTCAAACAGACTGATTGTCAAGTCCTTACTGTGTCCATGCATGTGTATATGAACCAAACAAAGCTAATTACAGAGCTGGAGCTTCATTCAGGATAGTAAATAAAAGAAAGGGAGCACACAACCTTTCAAATAATCCTCTGACCAGATCCTCCTCTGTTTTTAAGGATGACTTCTTCTGGAAAACTGACATTGAAATCCAGCCAAATTACAAAAGAAAAAATATAGTTTTTGCTTCTGGCCACATCTAATCATGCAGATAATTGTGGTCCAGCTGTAGAATTTGCTGAGATGTACAGTACATGAAAAAAACGACTGAATCATTTGCTCAGTTTATCCTAAAAGAGATTAAGATGTTCGCCTTTGAAGCTCCGAAGATGCACTCGGTTGATAAACTGTTTAATTAACAGAGGACACAGTAAAGCTGTGTGTTGTGTCACTGGCAGAAGCTTCTGGTTTTTAAACTACGTAGCAGCCTCTGGTGCTCTGTCCTTGGTGCTGCAAGGCAGCCGCATGTCTGCTGTTTGTTCCCAGCAGTATGGTCCGCTGCACACCTCTGGGATCCACTCTTTTAGTCTTTCTAAGAAACAAAACAACACACAGGCCTAGCTGTCACTGTTCTGACGCTACCAAGGACAAAGTTCATCCCTGTAAAATATACCTCGACGCAGGGTCGCGCATGAATAATTTGATCCCGGGAGAGGAAAGAGGATCCCTCACCTCTGCGCTACTGCGTGCCATTTGCTTACCTGTGTTTATGTTTTGATCCGCGCGGAGAATACGTCAGCCCGGTGTTTCCAGTCCGAGCGGCGCAGGGTTCATGTATGTATGCTGCTTTCAAGTCTGAAGATGAAGCTGAGTCCGTGTGTCTGCGTCTACATGGTGAAAACGTGCGTGTGCGCTGCGGAACTTCTGCTGCTTGTGCATATGCATGTCATACTGACTTATCCCCCCCACTCCCCTCCTCACATCTCTGGACACAACGGCATCCGCTTTTTCATTTCTTTTAAAGGGGACACGTCCTTCAACATGACTGAGATGAGGCTATGACTTATCATTCATTCATCATTCTCTATTTCAGAGCTGTTCAAACTGTTCATATTGTAATATGATACTTATACAATAACACAATATGTATTTATTCCAGCATCCTTTGCAACATGCTTCATAATTAAAATAATAATTTAGCACAAAAATAATTTTCTCCTGCACACTTTGCACTCTTCATTACCTGAACCTGTCTATGTTGTTTCTGTTTATTGTGTATGTAGTGTTTGCTTTTTATGAGTGAGCACATTGTGAACAATGTATAATGCAAAGCAAAATTCCTGGTATGTGTCCTCACTTGGCAAATATTCTGATTCTGATGTGAGGGCTGATTGTTTGATGTATTAATAAGCACAGGCTACTTCAGGGTGTTTGTCAAAATAATAACAAATTATGCAATGAAATGCTTGTATCCCGCCCTCCCCAACAGTGCAACAATAATAATAATATAAAGAAAACTATCTAATAAATGCAAATAAAACAACCTATAATCATATAAATAACAGTTAACCAAAGTCATGAAGCTATGTACAGTGCAAAGAGGCAATGTGCATAAAAATAACAATAGGGAAAGTCCAGGGTAGCTATGTCCTACTATACAGCATAGCTATAAGGTGTAAGGTTTATTGTTGCGAGTTGAGTTGCCTGACGGCATACAGGAAGAAGCTATCCCTTAATCTGGTGGTCTTGGACTGGATGCTTCTGAGCCTTCTGCCCGATGTTATGGGTGACTGCAATCAGAAATGATCTGCTTGACTCTCCTCCTGCACCTGTCAGTGTGGAGATCCTGCAGGGACGGGAGGTTAGTTCCCCTGAGGGCGGTACAGCTGCTGCACCAGGCGGTGGCACATCCGGTCTCAGGATAGTGCATCTATAGAAGTTGGAGTGTATCCATGCGTCCGTGCCGAATCTCCTCAGCCGTCGGAGGGAGAAGAGCCGTTTCCTGGCCTCCTTTACCACAGTGTTGGAGTGGAGAGACCAGGTCAGGTCATCGCTGATGTTGACCCCGAGGAACTTTAGGTTGTTGACTCTCTCGACTGCAGACCCGTTGATGAGAATGGGGTTCGTGGTCTCCCCGCCGCTTCCTGTAGTCTACAATCATCTCCTTTGTCTTGCGGACGTTGAGTTGGAGGTTGTTATCCTGGCACCACAGAGACAGTGCTCTACTTATACCATTAATACTAATGCAACTAATGCATTTTACCTTTATTTTACCAGGAATATTCCCATTGAGACATAGAGTCTCTATTACAAGGGAGTCCTGGCAATGACAGCAGCATAACAAGTTTAAACATAAAAACATGGTCTCGGACTTGTCTCGTACTCGCTAGTATTTGAACTCTGACTTGTCTCAGTCTTGGCCACTGGTCTTGCCAGATATGGCTTTTGGGCTCCAGGTGTCTTTATTATGTTGATAATAATATTGGAGGGAAAATGAAACCCAAAATGATTGTCGTGATACTGTCATACATAAGACCCTTTTTTCTGTCCTGGACTCGGTCTTGACTCAGACTTAAACCATTTTGGTTTCGGTCTTGTCTTGGACGTGAACCTCTTTGGACACGGTCTTGACTTGGAAACGACTAGTCCTGGTCTTGGACTCAACAAAGGTGGTCTTGACTACAGCCCTGATTCAAGTATAACAGCTCCAAGTTACGTGTAAGGGGGGAGGTTGGGGTGGTGGATGGGTTCATGTCCCGTTTGAAATAAGTAATAAGTAAATGATAAATGAGTTTTGAGTATGAGTTTTTTTCAAAAAAATGTTACAGAACAAATGGAGCCTCGTCATGTTAAGCATCACTTGAGTAACAAGAATCAAAGTAAAATCTGATTTCAACCACAATATTTTTTCAAAGCCTAACTTAGTAGTTTTGGCTTCACAAAGTTAACACCTTGTTTAAAACAATGACCATTGCATTCTCTGGTTTAGATATGGACAGAAAACCTTTCTGTGGGTCTTATTAGAGGGTAGGAATAAACAACAAATTTCATCATATGGTTAGGAGGATGTGTTGGAAGCTTAATGTGTCTCCAGAGCGAGTGTGTGAAGTCTAATGAATTGCCTCAAGTGATGTCACTTGAGTTAGCGTCCACTGGGTCTGAAGTAGTCTTTATCAACAACGTTCCACGTCTGGGGTTGTTCAGGTGCAGCTGGAAAAAATCTGCTGGATGTCCCTTTTTTTGGCCTATCCGCTTTTTTACATTACATGTCATTTACAGTCGCTTTTATCCAAAGTGACTTACATTTGCCATGTATCAGGTCGCACACCTCTGGAGCGACTATGGGTCAACTATGGGTCTTGCTCAAGGAAACATTGGCGATGTATTGCAGTGGGAATACATTGTCAAAAAATTACCGTAATAAGCTATTCATATCAGACAAGAGCAACAACAGCTTAAATGATTCAAAATAAACGAAAAAGAACAATTTTGTTATTTTAACCTTTCAGTTAAATCTGTTGAAAAGCATCCAACAAAACAATCAAAGAAAAGGAGATATGAGGAATGAGTTGTCATTACGGCTCTGTTCACCACAGTTCCATTAATTAGTTTTTTTTAGTTTTTTTTTATGGTGGTTCTATGCAGTCCAACAGCTCATAAAACAACCAAACTTTAAAACTTTTTTTTTTGGTGAGCAAGGGACGTTAACTTAGAATTGCCCTGTTGCTGAAATTTGCTATAAAATAAAGCTGCCTTGCCTTGCCTTGCCTTAACAAAACAGCAGAAATATTTAAATAGAGACTAAAACAACAAACAATTATGAAAAATGCATACATTTCAATGGAATAATATCCTCAGACATGAAGATACAATGGTATCCAAGACGTTTATTTCCATATAATCAAGAAATAAATGAAACTCAGCCTTTGATGCTTTTTATTGTGCTGTATGTGAAGCAGCTCTGTGTCCGCTAGGGAGCAGCAAAGGACCGGTCAGATCTGGAGAAAGTTGTGCAACCGAACAGAAAACTATGGTGGCCGACACACGCAAATAGACAAAACACAAGTAAATTAAGAATATATCTTCATTAATTTGACAACACATGCGCAGCATTAAGCAAACGGGCTGCAAATACACACAACCAAAAACATAAACCCACTGCATATACAGACGATGCAAAAATAAAAGCACACAGACCCTGAAGACAATTTAATCCAGATTACACAATTGAAGTTCTCCAGGCCTCTGGAGGGAGCGCTAAGTAGAACCGCTTGATACTCGACCCCACGGGGAGAGAGAGCTCCGCCTTTTTATTACCACGGGTTTAGAGACACGTCTCTGCTGATTGAGTGTCACCTGTGACCTGAGCCGATGAACCCACCTAACGAGAGAAAACATATCTCAAACATGGACTTATTATTTATAGTCTATCATCTCAAAGCTGCTGCACAGCGTTTTTGTTGTTGCATTTGTTAGACTTAGACTTAGACTTAGCTTTATT
>NC_045733.1:29737057-29738395 GCF_008692095.1 Etheostoma spectabile | reverse complement strand
GGATGACTCCCGCAAGGAAATTAAAGTTGTCGGGGTTCTTATGCTTCTCTTTTTGTATTGTTTCTGTTTTTGCAGTGCGTTTGTCTTTATCATGTTTGCTACATGCTTTAAATTGATGAAGATGTTTTCTTTATTTGCTTGTGTTTTGTCTATTTGCGTGTGTTTATTTAAGTTGCAGAGCGTTTGCCCCTGTCGGCCACCGTAGAATACATTCAATCGAAACCTGTCACCTCTCAGAGATTCACTTGCAGGCGGTTTGCTGCCATTAACAATTTGACCCATCACGCTCAGGCTGCTGTACAATGTGAAACACAGGGAGCAGAGAAGCCTGGTTGCAAATCTAATATGTCATTTGAAATCATACAGTAGGCATGTTTTTTAATCAGCAGGCTGGATCAAGAAGAGCATCAGACCTGATGCAAGTTACGATGTCTGACTTAGAAGTATTTTGCATTTTTCTCTGTCTTCAGACACTTCTCACTGCCCTTAGGCACATTTCCTACTGGGAACTCCATCCATCCATCCATCCATCCATCCATTCATCCATCCATCCAGATGCCTTCGGACATTCCCTACCGTCCCTCTCTCATCACCCTGCTCACCTCTTCCTCTCTCCCCAGTTTGTTTTACTGTTTGTACTGAAACTAAACGGCATGCGTAAGAAATGGGGCGCTCTGGTAGTTCACTTGTTTGAGCATGCTCAGTCCTTACCGCAGCAGCCTAAGTTTGATTCTAACCTTCAGTCCTTTGTTCCATGTCTCTTTACCCACTTTCCTGTCTTCATTTCTCCTATCAAATAACGGAGAAATGCAAATGAATTTCGCCATTGGCAGTTGAACTGTTAATCTACCTGCCACTTTGGTGGGTAACCAAAGAAAATGGAGTGATTCCTTAGTTATTTTTTGGCACTGGTGTTCTTTCACATTTAAACCAAGTCTGCCATTTCCTTGGATTTGAGTTAAAAAATGTGGCGGAATATTATTGAGGTGAAGAGGCTAGCTGAAATTAGGCAACGAACAAAAACACGAGGATGATTCAAAGAAAATTAGAAGAATACGTTTTAATGCCAAGGGGAGAGTTGATGATAACAACAAGGTTAATGGGTGGCTGATTTATGACAGCAGTACAGAACATATGTAGCATACGGCAGATACTGTTGTGTGTATTGCTCAGAGAAAGTAAAGTTAATTTATTTTAAAAGGTGCCCTATCACACAAAACTGTTTTTACTTGCATTTTTTGAAATATGTTAGGTCCAAATGTGTTCGCCTCATGTTGTGAATGTGAAAATGAACTGCTCCCTCCTCTGTCAGCTCTAGCCACTGAAAAGAAATGAGTG
>NC_045733.1:29736891-29737047 GCF_008692095.1 Etheostoma spectabile | reverse complement strand
ACCAATTACAAAAGCTGGTCAGTCTAATGTCATGTTGCCAGAGCTCATTACTATTCATGAGCTTGCCCAGTTGCACTGGGTAATGGTGCTGATAGCTAGGCAGTCATTGGCTAGCTGTTAGCCAATCTGAGTCAAGCAGCTTAGCTCATTGAATAT
>NC_045733.1:29733799-29736881 GCF_008692095.1 Etheostoma spectabile | reverse complement strand
ACTGGCACAAATGGAGCTGAGTCTTCTTGCAGCTTAACCAAGGCATTTTTCCCACAAAAAAATGTTACAGAGTCCAAGGTAGAACTTCAGACATTACCAATGAAATACATGCGGCAGGTCATCTTTAAAGCCTTTTGTAATCAGGATTCAACATTTCAAATTAGAAGCAATTAAGGACTACAACTCATCAAACATCCACCTACACACAATAAGTTTCGGGGACTGCTCTTCCAGAGGAGACCACTGCAGGTAAAAAAAGAGTATTAATTATAATGATTTTGTTGACAACTTGGCAGCTACACTGCAGTGCCCTGCTACGTCCTGCTACGTCCTGCTGTGCCTTGTAATGCGGCACAGCGTCCTGCTGTGCCATGAACTACTACAAAGAACTGCTACAAACTACTATTTTTTTCCATTTTTGTTATTGCCACTCTTCATTCTAACCCCAACAGGCCCGTCAGACACCGCCTACCAAGAGCCTGGGTCTGGGTCTGGGTCTGACCGAGGTTTCTGCCTAAAAGGAAGTTTTTCCTCGCCACTGTCGCACTGTTGCTTGCTCTGGAGGAGACTACTTGAACTGTTGGGTCCTTGTAAATTCTGGAGTGTGGTCTATCTGTATAGTGTCTTGAGATAACTCTTGTTATGAATTGATACTATAAATAAAGTTGAATTGAAAAATTGAATTGAACTTAAATGTGTATTCTTATCAAGTTCAAGAACGATGCTCGTGCATTTCCAGTACTTCACCTTCATGAGGCAGGCTGGTATAAAGCATGTTTGGCCCAAAAAGTTAACTTCAGGCCCTGGCTGACAGTAATGCATACGATTTTAAATAAAGAGGGTAAATGGGAACTATCCCTGGTATTGTCCTTTAAAAGTCTCAGCATGTGCTGCATATGTAATGAACCTGATTCTCCAGCAGATGGCAATCCAATCCTTGAGGAAACATGAAGAAAATTTCAGATCAGAAGCAATGTTGTTAAAGATCATCGAATCAATAACTGGTTAGAGGACCACTTGTTTCAGACATTTAAACACACCAAATTTCTAACAATAACCTGTTAGTAAAGCAACTCCACCTGTTTCCATGGTTTGCTGTTATGCTTTTTTACACTCCAAATTACTGCAAGACACACATCAGAAGAAGATAAATTGAACGGAGAAATAAACCTTATTGTGAAATAGGTATGTATTTTGTTTTTGTAGAGTTTTTTGTAGCCAGTCTCCACACCTGAATTTCCACATTAAGACAATCAGCCTGTTACCTTAAGAATATATCAAGGGTTAAAGGTCTTGTGTCTCAGCAGGATTTGGGTAAAACTGGTTTTTATCTTCACTAGATAGAAGGCTGCTACTCGAGTCCTCACTAAGACCAAGAAAGTGGATCACATCACTTCAATTCTGAGATCTGTTTCTCAAAAAATACAGTTCATTTATAAATCCCTATATAGTTTAGAGCCAAAATACATTTTTGATCTTCTGCTACATTATGAACCAGGTCGTGTGGATCAGGTCTGCCTCCTGTCCCCAGAGTCACAACTAAACAGGAGGAAGCAGGGATCAGTTTCTATGCACGACATATCTGGAACAACTCCCAGAAAACTGCAGGTCCGCTACAACTCTGTTCTTTTAAATTATGACAATGCCTTTTATTAAATTAAATAATTTGTGATTTCCTACACTGCACTCTTTAACAGTTATTCTTGTATTTTATACCCGTCTTACTCTTTTTTTCTAGCTTGTTTTTATTTTCAATTCTCTTGGCATGGACTGTTTTTAATTGTATTTAAATGTGTTTTTGTGGTGTGTATGCTTTGCACTTGGTCTCAATGCTTTAACTGTTTTATGTAAAGCACGTTGAATTGCCTTGTTGCTGAAAATTGCTATAAAAAAAACCTTGCCCTGCCTTGCCTTGCCATCAGTGGTACTGCATCTCAAAGCAGTTCAGCTCTGATAAACAGTGTTACAATCCCACATGGGATTAAAAACTGATGTGATCAAGGCTGACAGAGAGGCCTACTGAGATCAGACCATTTCTTAAATCTGCGTTTATTCTGTTTCTGGGTCTCTTGTGTTGTGCTCCCTTTATTTGAAATGCTGGCCCAAAAAAGCTTCCAATACCAAATATGTCAGCCCCCCCCTTAAAAAGTTGATAAGGTGAACATGTTAGCAAACAGCTGCTTAATAATACATCAAGCAGATACAGAACAGTTTGTGTACACCTGGTGAATCTAAGTCCAATATTCACTCTCCTTTCTCCAGAAAACATCTGTCTCTTTAGCTGTTAAAAGCTCCACTATGTTCATCAGTTAGTTACTAACTTTGTATGCTGTTTAGTGCTGAGCAATGTAACGTACAGGGGGTTTATCAGCTGCCTGCTGTTGCTGTAAACAACGTTGATGAGAACAGTGAAATGAAAAACTATGTCCTGGAAACATTAAAATTCTCCGTTGAGCTGAGGGGATCTGCCTATTGATAATTTTCTCAGGGTTTGTCACCATGGGCGACACATTTCATTGTCTATTTAGTCCCCCAACCTCCACACCCTTAGTTTCTGCCTTGCTACCTCCCTTATGGGCACTAAAATTTGGCATTTGACGTAAATCATGAGCTGTGGAATTGTCCAACATGAACACGATTGTCAGCGATACTGGGCTGCAGTTTAACAAACGGGCTACACTGATTTTAAATAAGTGGATGTTTTGAGATGTCCTGTTGTACTTTAGAGTACTGGCCATAGTATTAGCTTTGATACAAGCTGACGTCCATCTAGACATGATCCTGGGTTCCTGGGTTCAACACATAGACAGTGAAAGAAATGGACCAACAGATCCGGTTGTTCTGGACAGAGACCAGTGAAGGATATCAAAAGCACTTTTCCGGTGATGGTTGAGCGTTACTGCGCAGCCTCCAACTGAGCTTGATAATGCAGATGTGACGTGAGAAACCTGTCTGAAAGCTGTAAGTCTTCTGGTAGCTGTGCTAAGAGAAATCTGAATCATTCCCAATCTTGCAGAGACAGAGAGTGTAGGTATATGTTAGGGGGTAACAGGCACAGGCTAATTATTGCTAACTAAAATGC
>NC_045733.1:29733645-29733789 GCF_008692095.1 Etheostoma spectabile | reverse complement strand
TAGTTAACATTAGTAATTAAACCTAAACAGATAATGTAAGTCCAAACTGTCTTCGAGTTTGCCATGTACTATGTGGTAATTCCTCTACTGTGCAACAGTAAGTTGTGTGGTTATGACACAATCGTTAGCCTATTTTTACAAAAA
>NC_045733.1:29731735-29733635 GCF_008692095.1 Etheostoma spectabile | reverse complement strand
ACGGAGCCATAACGTGAGCTACAAGGTAACGGAGCCCTTTGTACATTGTCGTGTTTCTTTAGAAATAAACAACGGACAAATGGAGTCTTCAAACGCTTCAGATGTAAAGTTATTCAACGTCAAAGTGGCGCCAAAATGAATGGCAGTCAATGGGATGCTGACAGCGGGTGATGGCTTGGTAGCATCAAAATGGCGCCAAAGGAGCTACGCTTAGAGAGGAGAGGATTACCCCCTTGGTTTAACACCAGAGAGTCTACAGCCATGCTAGCAGCTCTGTGAGGCTGTACGTGAAGCTAAATGCTAACGTCAGCATGCTAACATGCCCTTGAATCACTATGCAGATGTTAAGCAGGTTTAATGTTTACTTCAGTCATAATTTTAGGTAGGCTAAGAATTTTAGCATGGTAGCATTTGCTACAACCAGTACAGCGGAGGAAGATGAGAATGTCATAGTTTTGCGGAATTTTAGTCATAAATTAAAATGAAATGAAAGTGTTAACAGAAAAAGTCAGAGCATTATTACTGTTCCTGAGGGGAACTTGAATTTGTAAACCAAATTGCACGACAATACATCTAATACTTGTTTAATCTGACATTTCACTCAAAACCACAGAAGTCATGGTGCCACTAGAGGGGATTTCAGGGGATCACCGACGTCACTATGGTTCATTTTCTGGAGATGAATGAATGTCTGCACAAAATTTCTCGGCAATGTATTGAATTATGCTAGAATGGCCGAAAGTCTCTTATCTTACACGGCAGCTGGATTCTTGAAATTTGACGTTATCCACCTTGTCAGGCTTTAAATCTTTAGTGTGTAACTTTTTGATACTAATGACTGTCCATTACGTTCAAGCCATTGCCAGAAGTCTTTGCTACAAAGGTAATTAAGACAATCAGCTCCACACAACTCTCTCTGTATTTCTAAGTATTGCCATGTTCAGAAGATTGAAGTCATGTATCATGTGGATGTGCAGACAGTTTAGCTTTAAGTAATACATTTTCATTCGAGCCACAGTGACTCGGACCAATCAGCGTCCTGTGAGAAGCTACAGGCAGCTACGGGCCTGGTTTAGGTGTGTGATGACACGGAGCGCTGACTGTTAGTCAATGTTAACTGGACACCGGATCCAAAAATGGCACCTATTCAATAATATACGGGTTTACATCCGTGATATGTGACCCACTGAACATGTGCAGTACTGTTTTTCCTGTCCAGGAGATCCCGCTTGGCCCATAGACATTACATTGTGGTGACATCACAGGTTTTTAAACAGTTTTTTTCTCGGCTCGAGAGGAGTTATTCAACTATAAAAAGTTCATGGATTAAAAACTGAGACTAGAAAGACTGAGAACTGACCTTGTTTGCAGTTCGAAGTGTCCTGACAGCAGTTTTACAATTGGGGCCTATGGGATAGATCCTTTTTGGGCCACAGAGGAATTTTTCGTTGTACTACCGGGATTGGCCACTGGACAAAACTGGCTGCGAGGCTAAGCCCACTTCCTGGAGGCCTGGTTCAAAAACAACAATGGCTTTCTGTTTTTGCTCTTGTCCTGACTGGCTTCTGCAAAGTTTGATAGAATCTATCCCTGCTAGGTATTTTTTTTAAAGTGCCTGCCCTTTTGAGACGGGTATGGCTGCGGCCTGGAGCGTCCCATGTCATCCGTCCCGTCTCATACGGTCTCGTCTCACGCGGAGGTGTGTCCAACGGTAAATCCAGAGGGTCAAAATTACGATATCGCGAATAATTTTCCAGACGGAGTCACGGGTAAATTCGTGACCACATTTGTTGCAATCAATTGAAAAACGTTAAAAAACTGTTAAAGTAACAATTTTGCCATAGTCTACATGTAGTTTGCTCATTTATAAATGTTATGCTTGTGTTGTTCCATGTTAACG
>NC_045733.1:29710051-29731725 GCF_008692095.1 Etheostoma spectabile | reverse complement strand
CATCTGATGAAACCTGCATCAGCGACGCAGCCGTCAGGGATAACAATCCACGATCTGCACACATCAACAAGACTACAAAAATAAACATGTTACAAGCTTTCCAATACTTTTTAATTGTATAGGCCTATTCTTGTTATGGGTCCGCTGTCTTCCTTGATGTTGTTTTTCCTGTTTGTCTGTCTGTGTTTTCATCGGCCGCCAGAGGGCGCTCCTATCCGGTCCCATGAGAGGAGTTTCCACTCACCCCCTCCTCCGTCTGACTACACAGCTGAGCATAATCATCATCACCACTCCTACACAGCTGAGCATCATCATCATCACCATTCCATCTGTACTTAAACCTGGGCCGACCACCTCTTCGCGCCAGTTCGTTACCTACTTTCACGTGGTATGGTCTTGTACTACAGCTGTTGGTATTCCGTTGCCTTGCTCTTGTACTCACTTGTGTTTGCCACAGCGTTCCTGTTCCCTCTCGCGTTGTCTTGGATCTCCCTGATCTCCCTCATCTCCCACATCACCCTCCGTGTCTGGATTTTTGTCTGTTCTTGTCTTGTGTTTGTTTATTCTGGCATCAGAATAAATCCCATTTTGAGTTACATCACTCCCTCTTGTTGTCGTTCTGTGTCCGGGTCCTACTACACCCTTAACAATTCTATATTGTTTTCACACTTCACTGGGACATTGCTGCAAATACAACTGCTTATCAGCATGGCGAGAGTGACTGTCGGCCTCGGCTGTCGGTGTTCTGGGACCCGGGACAGAATGCTGTCGGGTCTCTGGGACCCGGGGTAGAATGCTGTCGGTTCTCTGGGACCCGGGACAGAATGCTGTCGGGTCTCTGGGACCCGGGGTAGAATGTTGTCGGGTCTCTGGGACCCGGGGCAGTATGCGGTTGTATTTTTCTACTACCGCGGCCTCGGCCTTCGGGTCTCTGGGACCCGTCCTCGACTGTGTATCTCTGCTGCCACGGTCTTGGGCCAGGATGCGATTGAATTTTCTAATCTGCATTTATTTTATAGACGAACATATATTTTAAGTGTTTTTATTCATCAGTATGATAGTCTGCATTTATCTTACAGACATGTTTAGTTAAAAAAAAAACATATTTTATTCATTTGTATGATTGCCGTTAACGGCAATCATATAAATGAATTTTTAAAAAAATATTCGCGATTTTGCATTTTTGACCCTCTGGATTTACCGTTGGACACGCCCCCGCATGAGACGAGACCGTATGAGACGGGACGGATGACATGGGACGCTGCAGGCTGCAGCAATATACTCTTGGCCCTTTTCAGAACAGTTTCCAAAAATGGCTTCTCACATGGTTCTGTATAACAAACCATCTGACGTGTCAGGTTAAAAAGTGTCCTGCTCATCACAGAAATCCACAGATTGATGATATGAAACAGTGTCAGAAGTTCTGAAGGAGCATTTTCTCCCTTTAACACACTTGAACTTACAAATGCACCAGGCGTGATTTCACAGTGCGCTCTGCTTTGCATCAGAATCCAACCGACGCAGAATTTAATCAAGTCATCCTCCATATTTCACACAGCCACACAATTAAAAAGAGATCCCAAGTGTCAAAGCTAATTGTAGAGGCTCACCTCCACCAATCCCACCTCTCCCCCTGTGTGCTCCATCCATTTCCCCGGTAACTTACACCCCTCAGTTGCAATGTGATTTCGGCAGTAATGTGTTTCTATTGCTCTTCCAGTGATACCCTGCGGTATTGCTGCAGCGCTGTGTGGAGCGCTTGGAGGGCTTTGGAGAGCCTCATTTACCTCCATAATCTTTCACAGTCATTGACGTGTTAGCATGGTTTCATGCACTCATGCACACACAATAGTGAGGTGGAATAAGCCTAAACACGAAAAAGGGTCCTTGTATATGGTTGAGTTGAGGGAGAATTAGCATAGTGAAGACGCTGCATTATGCAAAGGTGTTATGGTTCCTCTCTGACAGTGCTGGTAAATTGGATGATGTTTTATGATGATGTAAGAGTGAATTAAGGCAAGACGGATCAGTGCGTTTAATACCTCTTTGATATCTGTCTTCCTTCCTGAGTCGAGGAGACACCTCCTCAACTCGCCCCGCTCCCAGATGCCGAATTCATCAGCTTGCCTTCGTGGCGCTTCCCACAAGCTGTTTTGATTCTTGGCGTTCAGGCTCGGAGAGTCAATAAGACAATAAAACTGTGTTGGATTAGTCTGCAGATGAACAGGGGACGAGGCTGACTGTAGGAGCTGAAAGTGTTAAACCCTACTAATGGGATGAAAGGATTTTAAATGTGTTTTGGCTGCTGAGTGGCTCACCCGGCAGTCGTTTAATTTAGTTTAAAAAAAAAAATAAGCTGTGTTTTTGTGGTGAGGTTTGCAGTCATTTGGAGAAGTAAGGATAAATGGATCATCAGGAAGGTCAGACGCTTGGAAATAAACAAGAATTAATCCTGTTAAAGGCTCAGTGAAATAAGGGAGGTTGAGTATTGCAGTAATATACACACACACACATATACAGCGACGCACACAGCATGCCGGCCTTGGCTTTGATCTGATGCTCTTAGCCGTTTGTCTAGTGTTACACAGGCTCCATTTACTCCTGATTGCCTGAGACTGGCGACCTCTGAACCCAATCCACACAGGTGCTGCAGGACCATCAATACTGGCAGCAGGTTGTTTTTGCCTCTGGTCTGCTGGATAAATGATGCCCTTGGTGGACACACACAATACAACACACTCGTACAAAGACAAAAGGAGAATCCTGTACCTGTGGTTGTGCATGTTTCAGTGCTGTATTTATGCTGTGTTTTAAGAAAATATTTTGTTTAGTTTTCAAGCATCCAGTCACGTTAATTCATTTCCATGTGATATGAAAAATCTCTTGGCAGAATTATGCTGCAAGTCAATGTGGCGCAGACTATTAAAAAACAATCTGCCGTAAAACAGCAGTACCACAGAAATGAATAGGGTTGGATATCATTTTGAGTCTAACAATTCTGATTCTTCCTTTTGATGCCAGTTATTATCAATTCTCCGTTCCATTTTTTTGAGGGGTCTAAACGAGTCACATGCTATTTATGATTTATTTGATAAATTATTTCTTTCTTTGGTTTAAAGACGTGCCAATAAACCAGAGCATGTTTTTCTCCTATCTCAGAATGCTGTGTGGACTCACCAGACCTTTCTTCGCGGCGCTGTGGAGGGTGGTCATGCAATGCCGGACTAACAGTTTGCTGATTCAATGTTTCCCAACCTGGGGTAGGGACCCATCTAAGGGGTCGCAAGCTAAACCAGAGAGGTCTTAAGAGAAGAGACAAAAGATACTTGATGAAATGAAAAAAGTGATCTTTTCTGATGTTTGTCAAATTTTTGCTTTTTTTCTTGTGAAAAAATGTGATACTTGTACCTCGTCAGACCTCTAAAAGTAATTAAAATGGAAAACAAATGAAGAATGAAAAGATTTGGAAGAACTACTCATGACACATTGGCATATGCTAAATGTGCAGATGATGCATCTTTTAGTGGGTCACCATAAAGTTAAATAAAGGTTTACAAATGAATGGAAACCACTGGCTGCCTGTAACGGTAGAAAAAATAAACCTCAAAAATCTCAAATTGAATAGCTTAAATTAAAAATTTAGATGAAATAGAGATTGTGTATTGATCATGTCAACACTTAAAGAAAGATAAGATAAGATAGACTTTATTAATATCACACTGGGGAAATTCCTGTGCTACAGCAGCTCAAAATAAAGGTTTTTACATGCACATCAGAATAACACAAATACCCATTAAGTAGACAGGATAAAATGTACATAAAGTATAAGAATTTGAAAAAATAGAACTAGCTATAAAAATAATAATAAAAAAAACAAATTTACACAATAAACACTTACATAAACAGACAGTATACAAACACAGATATACAGATGAATAGAAATGACATATTGCATAGTTGGATGTAACAAAGAGCGATGAATAAATAAATGTGCATTGTGCAGAACAGTGTCCAGTGATGCTCATATTGCAGAAACAGCTTCATTCTGATGTTGCATTAAAGAGTCGGACTGCTGCTGGAATAAAGGAGCTGCGGCAGCGCTGCTACTTGCACTGAGGGTGAAGCAGTCTGCCGCTGAAGGAGCTGCTCAGGGAACTCAGACTCGTGTACTCGTGAGAGGTGTTGCCCATGATTGATGCCAGCCTGGCTAACATCCTCCTTCCCCCCCACACACCTCCTCTGTGGTGCTGCCTGTTATGGCTGTTTCTCATATTTTAACAAACAGTTTCAAAGCAGGCAGAGATTATTGATTTCATTTGATTTCAGTGAGCTGGTCATTGCATAGACATAAAGCTGTGAGCTGTAACAGTTAAGAAGACTCTCTGTCAGTGGACTCAAGGATGATTCAACTGAGATTTCAGTACAAAAAAAAACATAACCTTTATAATGCAGGTGTGCAGACATTCATATTATCCTATTATTTTTCATCATGTTTGTCTTCTTGGTTTGGTTATTCTACAAATAGATCATCAGTACAATGCTGTTAACTGAGTGTCCTTGAATGCACCTTTAAGGAGAAATGCTCACTGTGAACATAATGGTTTATCAACTGTTTCTCGAGCAAGTTTCAAGTCTCTGCAAAGCCTTTCATTGTGTGCTAAAATGAACAGATCAGCGTTTAGCATCTGGTATGCTTCTGAAGATGATCAAATGCAAAGTATAGGCAGTTTGCAACTAATGGGCAAAGATAATGTAAAAGTGTTCGTTTTCAGGTCAGCTTGTTTTTCCTTCTTCAGAAGATGACATCTGCTGTTTTCCCTTCTTGTTCAGTATCAAAAACCCGTCAACTGAGCTAAACAATTGTCTTCAAAAACTCCATCTTGACTGTGTAGCGTTATATTACTCTGCTTCCTGTCAATCACTTCACCTCTCCTTTTCTCCTTGATGAAATAATTTTAAAAAACAAGAGACCTTGCAAAAGTTATTATCACATCTTTGTCCTGTATGTGTTTTTTAAGTGTTAAATGAGTTTATTCCAAGTAAAGATCTTAAAAATAAAGTAGAAGTAGATGCTAAAACGTACTTATAGAACGTGTGCACAGAAAAATCAAAAAAGGCAAAAGAGATGTAGACAGATTGTAAAAGATATGGGCATGCACGCACATTTAGTACTGTCCACACAGATACTTTCACTCATGCTTACACACACACACACACACACACACACACACACACACACACACACACACACACACACACACACACACACACACACATATTTTCAGGGTGATGAATCGTTGTCTCATGGCAGGAGGCCTTGATTTTGGGACATCATCCAATATCAGGCCTTGGGGAAAAAGACGACACGATACACACTCATACTACACACACACACACCAACCACATAACCCCTCCATTTCCTCCTCCATCCCCCTGCCCCTCCCATCCCCCTTTCCTCCGCCCCATTTCGCTGTCTGAAACCCTTGTTACAGATACAGCAGATGTAGTTGGTGGGGCGAGGTGCCGAGGGACGACACACATCGACTCTCCCCATCCTCTGCCTCCACTCCTCCCGCCCCAGCCTCCCATCACAAAGGGAGTAAATGTATTCATCTCATCCTCTCCGGCCAGAGAGGTCACAGCCTTATCTCGCCCTCCGCTGTAGCGCTGTCAGCTCACCAGCCACAAGCCATAACTTCTAACTGCTAGCAAGAGCGCTGTGTAGTCGGAGGCCAGCGCGAAAGACAGGGAGGCGCTGACGAGAGGGGGGGAAGACGGACAAAGAGGAGACAGGGAAGAAAAGAAGGAAAAGTAAAAGGGAAGAGGAAAGGAAGAAGAAGAGGGGTGTCGAAGGTGAAAAGGATGGACATGAAATATAAAAAGTATCCATTGAAGACCAAGAAGGGGAAGAGTGTTGAGCCAACACTGAAAAATTCATCTTGGCCTGCTATTTAGACTGTTCTTGAGTCCCATAAAGAATCTACCATCTACTCGTTTTCTTTATATCATGCAGGGATTAGCCTTGTTCTGTCTCATTTAAAGGTACAATCAGCAATATTTTACTGGCACTATCATATATCATCAAGGTTTAATCAAATGCTGAAGCTCAGCACCAGACACTTTAGTATGACTTTACTGTTTGCAAGAATTCAAACTTTCTAAACATGCATAACACGAGCCGTACTTGCTGGGAAAAAAACTCCACCTTTCCCAGTCATGTAAACTACACACTGGCTCTGTGCATTTTTTTTGGAAACTTCCACATTTCTACACACCACTACACACTTACTCTGTGTATTTGTTAGTAAAACTCCTCATTTTCAGGAACTGAACACTACCCTCCGTGTAATTGCTTTGAAAGCTCTTACTGTAATTTCCAGGCTCCCTGAACAAGCCACAATGTGTTATGAACTTGTTTTAAATTCCCTGAAACCTTCCCGAACACTTTGACACTATGCACAATTAAGATTGTATTTGTTAAGCAGATAAATAACCTATTTCATCTTTAAAGTCAGTAACAGGTAGTAAGCTCATTAGCGAATTTGGTGAAAAGGTGAGTCACGTGGCCGGCTGGACCAGCTTTGGATTTTGGCTCTCACCTTCTTGACTAATTTATCCCATTAAGTTTGACTTTCTTCGTCGCCTCAACAGTGTTCAGCTTTTAGGAATAGGTATGGTCAACTCTGTGAGGAGAAACAATACAAGTGGAGCCTCTGCAAAGACAAATATAGGGCAACACGGTGGCGAGCTTGGCTCCATCACAGACACAGTGATGGAGAAACACAGCTGAATGAGTTGGCCAAGGGCACAGACAGTAAGCTGGATGTCATCCGACCTGAACTAGCAAAGCTGAAATGTTGACCTTAAAAGTTGCTGTTTAAGACAGTTCAAAGGCGGAAGTGGACTATGGGCAGCCTTGAACTTAAAATGGCGGACATGGAAGACCGGAGCTGGCGTTGCAACTTACACACAGGACAGAGACAGGACAGGACAGAGGGATTGAACGCTGTGCAGTTTCTAACACGACTTGTGCCTGAGTGGTTCCCGTCCCTCCAGACCGAACAGCTGGAAATCATGCGGGTTCAACAAATTTACAGTGGTTATTCAACCCCGTACTCTTATTTACAACACCCTCCGTTACACGTCCCGCCAGGCTGTTCTCCGAGCCTCAAAGAAGGACATGGTCACCATTGAAGGCAAAACTGTGACTGCAGACGACAGTATCCCTTCAATGAAACGGCGACAAGCTTTTGGCAGAGCGAAGGACACAGCATGGAAGAGAGGCATTTTTCCTACTGTACCCCGCAAGTCTAAAATTTAAAAACGGATCGGATTACCGTGTTTTTAATCATTCCTGTGTAGCTGAAGACTTCCTTAACTCCCGGCCGATGTCTACGTGGGACAGCAACCGACGGGCTCCAGAGACGGGCGCGTCTGGGGACTGCAGCAGCAGCTCCTCGGAAGCGGAGGGTTGACCTCCACCAATCGCTGGTTTAATATGGACCTCTGCCTACGATCTTTTTGCATTCTCTAAAACTAAAGTTAATAAAGCAGGTTTGGGGATTTTTTTTGACTGTGCGGCTATATCCGTTTTACCACGGATCATACGGCTATCTTACCTTAGATGTTGCCCACAGTCCCCCGCAGTCCCAGTTTTTTTTTACGGCTGGTATATGGCGGTTTCTTTCTCCTGGCTTCTTCTTTCTTCTTTCTGGGCGGTACACTCCACCTACAACAGCCCGTTTTCTGTCCTCATACCATGGCAGCGCACCCTTTGCCTGCACACCTGCTTTTCATTTTCCTTTAGTACCACGTCTGGGTTTGTGGTATATTCTTGGGTTTTCTCCGATCAAATTTCAACCGGTCCAATCAGCTAACAGAGGGAGTGGCTGAGAACGATGACGTTGAGGTTCTGTAAGCTTACATGCAATCCGTTGTGGCAACGCTGCCGAATATCCAGAAGTTAAAGCCCGAGCAGTCTTTGCTGAGTTTTATTGGTGGCCATGATGTTGTGGCCCTCCTCCTCACGGGGTTGGAAAAAGTTTGATTTCCCAGCTCGCTCAGTTAATGGTGAAGAAGTTGGCTAAGGCTAACGCAAGGAATGCTAAGCCAATTGTTTTTGTTATCTACCCTCTTGTTAGCCTGGTCCTACCAGTATACGTAGGAGGGTGGAGCCAGGCTACCAGAGTGGCTCTGGGCAGATCCAATAGTTCAACAGAGTACCCACCTTCAAGGAAAGTAACACTTGTCAATGGAGAGTGGCTTGACTCTATACAAATGAAATGTAGGAGAGTCTGGTAGGACCAGGCTAATGGTATCCACCTTATATCAGTTTGTAAGGGAAGCCTCACACCAGGCACTTCCACTGGACAGAGTATGGAGAAGGGATTTATCAGGGCTAGAGCTGGATTTTGACCAGAGCAATGTATGGAATAATGGTAAATTGGCATTATAAAAATCCCAACCAGCAAATCCGTCAAAACTATAATTTTGTCCACAGGACTTAAATGGCCCCCTCGACCCCCCTGTGTCAAACTGTATGTACACACCGCTGTCGACTTGAGTTGCAAAAGAAGCTCTGGCCACCTTGTCAAGGACGTTGTCAGAAAGTATGAGGAGGCTTTTGACGCTTTGGCCGCTTTGGTCGCTCTGACCTAGCAGCATTCTGTATTCGCTCGCATGTTTCTCTTGAATCAGCCAGCGCAAAGGACGTCTATCCGATTGGTTGCTGGTCGTTTGCAGCTTAAACACGTCAAAGCTCATTACCATAAAGTTGACCCAGTTTCAACGTTCTTCTTGACGCTTAACACGCTCAACACGGCCAAATGCGACGCCAATGGATTTGCCGCATCTCGCAGCTGAGAGAAGCCGGCTTCCACTGAAAATTAATGATTTCCGGCAACTTTGAAGCTCAAGTCGGCCGCGGTGTGTACGTACAGTTAAGAAAATCATCGTTGATGCTTCATGCACGTTGTGTTTGTTAAAGACCATGGGCACATTTCTTCATATGTTTTGGGAGAACCCCCCGTTGCATGGTTTTGGCAAAATGTTGCCTCAGAACTGACAACATTCATTTCTGGGACAGTTCCCACAACAACACCAGTTCTGCCAGGGAATGACACTTCTTCACTCCGGATTTCTAAATGTCAGAAAAGGATAGTCCTTGCTGGGCTCTCAGCTGCAAAGAAAATATTTTTCTTCACCTAGTTTATATGGGACTTTCAACAGCCCGCATCAATGGTGCTAGATAGCTGAATGTGTGTGTTACTACAGTTGCCAGGCCACGGGGTCCTGGGGAGGGTGGGCTGATATTGTTTTGCGTACATACATACACTGTCCTACATCCATACATACCATCTCATTTTTATTTTCATTTCTGGCGTGGGGGGGGGGGTCATGTATGCTCTGTTACCTATAAATTGCTGCTGATTAAGTTTGTCAAATTAAAAAAAAACATTTGACCACACAAAAAAAAGAATTTGGTGTTTACAAATTAACTTCATTTTGTGCAAATAGAAGAAAACACATTTTTTAAATTGTAGTTTCCTACAGCTGAAACTAGACGTTACTAGATTGACTAAAGAGCCATACTGAGTATTGAAGAGTAGAAAGTAAAGATGCAGACATTTCATGAAATACTTTCAAAAAAGAAATTGCAGCAGATGCAGTCACCAGGTTGGGAGATTTTCCCGTGAATTAAGAGTCTTGGGGCCTGAAAATGATTTTAATGACTTGTGAAGACAGGGGAGTATTGCAGTGAATTTAAAGAGAAATATGGATGGTGTGAAGAGGGGGAAGGGGAGTGAGGGTGGAAGACAGTGGGGGTGCCGATGGTGGTATGACATGCTGCCCTGCTCCCCTCGACAGAAAGTGTTTTACAATGCAGCCGTCAGATGTGGAGGAAGCCACTTCCACCAGAGTCCAGTTAATTAACCACATCAGTTTCTTAATGTGATCAGTTTTAATTAAAACGGAATTTAATCGGGAGTAGTAACAGGAGGGTAGCGACGGTGACAGCCGAGGGAAGCGTGAGGGGTGTGAGGAGGTTACGCCACAGTAGGCAGGTTGCTAAAATGTGTGTATGTGTGTGCGCAAGTGTGTGCGTTCTGCAGCAGCAGCCCCGCTTTCCCTCACTTTAGATTTGTGGGCGTCTAATTAATATGGATAGAGCATTAAGCCTTTTGGACTCTGGTGCCTCTCATTTCATGACTATTAATGATTTTAATGAACTGGGCTAATAAGGCCGTTTTTCTCTGCTGAGCTCTGGAAGGGCTATCCGACACACGCCAGGGTCAGGAGGACGGGCTCCCCTGGCCTCCACATGGGAAATTAAAACAGCACTCACAAACCCATTAACGCTACATCGTCCATGCGTTCATCAGACGCTCAAACACTGAGAGCACCGTGTGAAACTCTCCGTTTATCACAAAGAAAGGAAGACAGAGTAGGCAGGTCACATCGTGGTGCGGTGCGGAATAGAAATGAGACCTAAGCTCCTTGAAAACATAACGTTGCCAACTTCACATATTTAAGTAATAGCTTTATGTCAATCAGCCACACATATAGGAGTCTGTTATTCAGACATGGAACACAAAGAGCTAATGCTTGCATGATATTTAGTAGCCAATGCCTTGCCAACATATGCTTGACCCCTTCACTTTTCAACGTGCAGGGTGAAACCACTTAGTTGGGGTTAGGAAAATATTGTGTGTGGGGTTAAAAGATGTATGTTCAAGTGACACACGAGACATGAAGGGGACACGAGCCCCCGTCTCCTGTGTTAATGTCCTCCCTCCTAACACAAAAGAAGAGGACATACTTTACTAAAGGAAAATACATCTTTACATGGTGTTGCTGCCCATTAAAAGCACCCGAGCTGAACTGGCACCGCTCCAGCTTCAGTCAGCACTTCATACTTGGTCTGTGCGAGTAATTGAACCAGCAACCCTTTGGTTCCCAAGCCAAGTTGAGCTAATGCCACCCCCCCATGACTTTTGGTCTTAATTACTGCCATTGTCGCTCCTCATACTACATGATGCAACTGCTCTGCCCGGTGGGTTCCATACAGACGCTAAAGGATGCCTTGTGCATCGGTGTCCCGCTGGAAAACAGTATCACTGAAGGATTTTGCAACCTATTTTGTTGATGAATTATTATTATTGTAAGCATGGAGCGCAATTCCTCTGACAAGTTCTCATAAATTTCATCCCTGATGGTTAAAATGTGCGTCCAGCGGAGGACAAGCCAAGAATGGTGAGACATCACACTGTCTGCAAAGTAATTTGTTAGATATTCAGTTGGCACGTTGGCAGTTGGCTGTTCTATTGGTCCAGACTAGCTATATCTCAACAACTATTGGATTGTTTGTCATGAAATGTTGTAAAGACATTCATGGCCTCCCAGACAATAAACCCAGCTGACTACGATGATCCCCGGACTGATGCTAACGTTTGTGGTTTTGAGTGAAACTGCTCAACAACTCCTGATTGGATTGCGATAAGATTTAATGCAGACAGTCTTGCTCACTCAGGATTAATTGTAATAAAACTCCAAACTTTTCATCCAATGTGATCATCCAACAACATAAATTCAGTCTCACAGAGCCACTAGCATGACAGTACACTCTTAGTCTGGTTTGTTCCTTTTGTCTTAAGAGTGAAATAAATCTTATTAAAGACTGATTTGACAATATCCATATCAACTTTGGTTCATTCTCAGTGCTTTGATGTTTGGTTGAACTTGTTTAATTTCCTTTGTGCATATGTTACATTTAAAGGGGCGCTATGCAGTTTTGGCCACTTCTTTGCTTTTTGCTGGCAGGTTTCTTTCTAGAGCCCCCCCCACAGCTTTGGAATATTTGGCAGCTCCTCTGTTTACGTGTGTCTGACTTGTGTCAGCCATGACAATCGTGTGAAAAACTCCATTGCTACCTTGTTCTTATAGCTAGTCGGTTCCTGAATGGGGGTGTGTAGGCCTGTGTGTGCAGTGACATTAAGCAATTTGTTACATTGCGAGACATATCAGACCACTTGATATTCAACCCGAAAGAAAGTCAAACTGCATAGTTTCCCTTTAATTTAATCCCTCATGCTGATGCAGCTTTTACATGAATCTGAAAGTGAAATTTAACCAGGTCCGACCTACTTGGATTTTTTAGATTTTCAATATTTTCACATAAAAGTGACTCAGGTGCTTGATTAGATATGAGACCAACAAGTAACACTGGCAGCAAATGTGTTAAATGAGATGAAACTTTACTTCAAACCCTGAATAAAACCCTTCTATAACTTCAGATGCAAACACAATCTGATCTGATTTAATAATGACAAGCCATTTTACATGAGAAGGGAAAAGCAACCTTGAAGCGTGAGGATTTTCTTTTTCCTTTTTTCTTCAGTTGAAGCTCCAGTCAGTGTTTCTACTCTGGAGAGCTTTTGTCCTGTCCTGCAGCAATGAATGTGTCTCATCTAATTTAAGTTCATTGAATCAACACAATAAACAAAGTAGCTGTGCTGCAGAGACGGCTTTGGATGAAATAAGAAACGTTGCGTTGCGTGACTGAAGAGTGTGTTCTGTTCACAGCGAATCACAAGGTGAATTCTTTTCTCCAATCATGATGTAAGAAACTGTGCTCACTCTCATCACCAAGGTCTGGGTTAAAAAAGGAACTGTGACTTGTCTCCCATGCCTGAAAAGCTTGTGACCTTTGCTGCCATTTCACTGTCAACGCTATCCCTGACCGCTGCTCTTTACAAATTTCTTTCTTCCCCCACTGAGCTTCAGAAAGTCTCTCCCTCATGCTGATAGACAGGCATTGATTATCGCTTCACTGCAGCAACAAACAACGCTGTTGAACGAGAGCCCAGCAATCACAGCTCGGCCTAAACAGAGCAAAGAGCACACTCATCCTTGACTTCGTCCTCCACCTTCCCTCTCCCCATTCTGCTCGCCGCCCGGGTCACATCGTGGCAGAGTTGCTGGCCTTGTGTGAGGAAATTTACAGCCCGACGCAACCATCTGTTATGTAGCAAACGCATTATGTTCGAGCTCCTTCAGCTTCTTGAACGCGCTGCTTTGTATTGTAAATGTGCTATTAGCATTCATGAAGGTATTTACATGCATTCACAAGCCTCGCTGCTGGTATTTATAACAGCACATAGCACACAGCAAAAGTTATGGCGCTCTACCGAGTTATGATGGCTCTCCTGAAAGGCACAATTTACCAAATAACTCTCTCACAATGTGAAAAAGACGGGCGATGAACTTTGTGCATTTAATTCTCTTCTTTTTGTGCGTAACTGGCAGTCTTGACACTTGTAGTTTTTTTGAGTATTTCCAATTTCTGCTACTTTATGTTTCTGCTCCACTACATTTCAGGGGGAAATAAACTAGATAACTGTAAGTTCATACTAGCTCCACCTCCAGCAGCTACTTACACATTGCTGCATCAGTATTACCAATTTAATAATAAGTCACAGGTACCAAACAAGTAATTTTACTTTGATAATTTAAGCTGATAATACTTTTGTACTATTGCTCAAGTTAGAATCCAGGTGTTTTACCTGTAATGGAGTGTTTTCATGGTTTTACATTGATGGTATTGATGTAACATCCAGTTCCAACATCTAAATAATGTAAATCGTTTCTAGAGAGGTTATGTAGCTTCTGCTAAACAGCAACCATGCAACGACACGTGAAGAGTAAATGTTGACAGAAAGGCTGGTCAATAATCTCTCTCCTCACAGGCCTCTCCTCATTTTTAACTGGTCAGTAGGAAAAGCACAGGAGTTACTAACAACATTAATGAGGGCTCTGTTAGATTAGAGTCTAAGTAAATCATGGTGTTTCCTGATTTATTTTCATTAATGTCACTTCTTTTTTAATAGTTTAATAGCGGACCCTCTGATACATGGATGTAGCGTCCTGTAGAGATCACTTCTGGGTCCCACTATTTGCAGCAGTTTAATAAAATATCAAAATTGGATAAAAACCTAGTTTATTTCCCCCCCCCCATTTTACGTTTGAGCACAAATTCGGAAATTGGAAAACCAGTCTTTTTTCGTTATTTCATTTTGGTTTTGAAAACGACCTGTCAGAAAACAAGTCACTTTTGCTTCTTTTGCTTCATGCCTTTATTTTGAAAAACAAATGAACGAATAATACAGGGATTCCAGTAAACTGTGACAGTGAGCCAGCATGAACAAAACCAGGACCCTGAAACTGAAGCAACTAAATGGATTCCAGCCATCATCGATTTTAATCTTCACACCAGTGCTTTTCTTACTGTAACATGTCAAAATATTCCCACGTTTCACATCAAGATCTCCACACACACCTGCACACCTGCTCCTAATTGCCCAATCAGCTACCCAGTATACACACCTGCCCCTCAGCCACAGCTTTCCATATTTTCACTACTACGTCTTGGACCTTTATATTTTCAGACTATTGGAGACTGAAATCTGAATGTAGACTACTGTGGTCTCCAAAACTCAGTCGTTAAGCCTGCAAGTCTTTTTCACAGGGTTTTAAATATCTTCCAGTGTGTTTAAGGTCAAACGTTTGACAATTAGCATCAAAAACTCAACAGTTGACAACATTACAACCATCTGACACCAATGAACTCTCAAATCTCTACATCAGAGGGGCTGAACGAGCATAATAATAGCCGTGAAACATTATGGAGAGATAAATGACTGTAGCCCACTGGCATTTAGCTGCACGCTCCTCTGTATTCTGGAGACAAGCCTCCTCTCCTCGAGGCCTTTAGCGGCTGATGTTCTGCTGGGCTCTTGATGGGTGAGGCAGCAGAGCTAATACGGCCACGGTAGCTTTTACTGCCACATCTATAACAGCCACTAACTATCCCATTTGTCCTCATGACCAAACAACAATGGCGGCTGGCTGAGCGTTCTGCAGGTCCGGGCTGCAGTTGAAGCAGACGGCAGTCTAAGTACAAGCATAAGTTTTTCATTTGGTCATTATTGGCTCCCTCACTGACAGTCATTATTTTTCATCACCATTAAAGGGCTTATTGCCTCTTTTTTAATTAAGCAAGTTTCTTAATTAGATGTGCAGCATTCAGGCCTACAAACGACCTGTCGAGGTAATGAAATAAAGGCCCAGGTTTATGGAGGGAGAGAGGATAAAGAGAGAGTGTGTGTGTGTGTGTGTGTGTGGGGGGGGGGGGGGTGCATGGTGGGTTCCTGCTGTAGAGAGTGATGGTGTTTGTTCGCTTATTGTGTTGCTCAGTGATGAATGTGCTTGCAAGGTGAATAGAGCCACACCAAAAAAAGCTTCACCACGAGGCAAATACTTTCTTATTAGTCACCATTGACATCCTATTTTAGTGCGACATGATCTAGTTAGTGCTGTTGCAGTCAGACATTCGGCTGCCAAACATTAGCCTCACCTCTGAGAGGCACCACACGTCGCCTCACAATGAGGACGTGCCCAGAACGGCAACAACCCGCCGTCACAAATGGAAGGACAGAACCTATCCGTTTCTGGGAGATGTTTTGTTCGCTTGCATCTTTTAGCAGGGTAATTCACGGTGCACACGTCAATACATCATAGGCCTCTCTAAATTGAGCTTTGAAACACAAAGGGAAGGGCGAACGAGATGGACAGAGAAATCAATCTCCCGCCTGATAACACAGAGTGAACGCACATGCTGCCGCTCAGAGAATTGACAAGGAGTCGGCATACGGCAGTATCTGTCCATCTGCCTGTGATGTCCTCCGAAAACAATCGTCTCTGACACAGCGTACACAAGGCGGCAGGCAGCCACAGATAAGGCTATTTAGTTCTGACCAAGCTTGAAGAATACTATACATGAATTGCCTCACAGAAATTGAAAGAAGAAAAAGAAGAAAAAACAATCAATGTGGACATTTGAGAGAAAATATGTCACGCTGGAAACCATCAGAGCAAGTAAAAAGTGCACCTATTCCCAGGGTGTGTTTTTTCTTTCTTTCTGCAGCCACTGTGCACTTTAATTTGAAGCTTTGAAGATCTTTTTAAAGTCAGATTAAACAGGGGAAGTCTGAAGTTAAAAAAGGGATGGCATTGTGAGTGCACAGTTGCCGTGTTTCTGTTGCCGTTGGACAGACTTCATCTTAGCCCCTGCCTCTGAGCCACTATTGATCTGAAGCACATTAGTTCTGCACTAGGGGACTAAACAAGGCCTACAGAGCTCTGCCACAATCACACAGCAGGCTAAAGATAGGCTTTTGACCGGAGAACTCTGCAGAAAGACTGGAGCTCAGGCACAAAAACATCTACTTAGAGGGAAAACCCAGGTTTTTAAACCCCAGGTCTTATTTTAGTTGTGGCCAACATTCCTGATAACATGTCACTCAAGATTGCAAAGATTTTACATTTGGGGAACCCACAATTTTTATCTCTTTGTAGGACAGGCAACAAATAATTCTTAAAAAAAGTCCAATTTAACTGCAATTATCTAAACTACATATTTGGCTGATAGATAAAGTTGGGCAGCAACAAGTAATTATTCCCATTATCAATTAATCCCAATGTGGTGTCTTGACATTGCTTGTTTTGGTGCAACCAACAGTTCTGTACTCAACAGTCACAACATTAATTTAGCAGCAAACAAATATTTGCTATGTAAAAATAGAGTGTTGTAATGGCATCCAATGGAGTCACGCTCCTTCTCTGTGTCCTGTTTTCTGCTTGCATGTCAGTGCATGTGGTCGTGACATAACGCCAGTCATTCCTTAACCCTAACCCTAAAGTCAATATTGTGGTGAAACCTTAACCATGGTAGTGCCACAGGGATTTGTAACCATTTATGAAGCCTCTGACAAATGGTATTGTTTTGTCAATAGAGATGTAAGATCAGAAAAAAAACTTATATGTGTTGTTCTGGAAGGCAGTTACAAAAGATCATCCTTTAAATTGGAAGACTTCTGCCTGGCCGGTGCAGTGGAGAAGTAACAATTAAGTTGAAAGAACAGAGTAAACTTGTGTTGATTTCTCTCATGGCTCCTGGCGTAAAGCTGTGTTTGGTGAATTTCGGGCCTCCAAAATGTTATCATTTTATGAACAAAAGCCTTGTGAAGCCCTTGTTGGTCAAAATGTTGCATCAACACTTTTATTTGTGCAGAAGACGTCACCTTTTCCATTGCTCCTGCAGCGGCACCCAGCTGGGGTTGCACACTATGCTCATTCCTGCCATGGAAAAAATACAAAAATAAGATTTTTACTTTAACCCCATACTGCATTTATTATGTGTATGTTGATGTACCTTGTTCACATTTCACTGTCTCTGTACTAGAGAAAGTCTGAATGTCACAGGTTACGTTGGGAGGTGCTCACTTTATGCAGAGACTTTCCAGACTGGATGCATGAACTCTGGATTTTAAGAGGAGAGATGCCTTCCAGAGCCAGATTCCCTTAGTCTCCCTGGAGAGCGACCTGACAGTGAAAAGCCATAAGACAAGCTTCAAAGGACACACAGAGATTGCCTGCCTCTCCTCCACCACATCATCATCCCCCCCCCCCCCCCCCCCCCCCCCCCCCCCCCCCCCCCCCCCCCCTTCCTCCTGTTCGGCATCATTCATACATCAGATGGACAAGATAGAGGCACGCTAGTAGGAAGGTACATTTGCAAGCCATTCCCTTGAGGGGCTCTAAGATTGCCTCCATTTGGATGGACTGTCAGCAGCCAGGGGGCTCTTCTCCCCAGACGGCCCCAACACCATGCCCGCATCCCTCTGATTTTCAACACCAGCTCCTGCCCCGGGCCTCCAGGCTTGCTGCGTGCCATCTGTGCCCGGCAGAAAACCCAGGCTGGAATGCTCCCTCTCTGGGTAGTCTTCCCGCAGGAGCCCCTTTGATCAGAGTCAATGCACCAGGCGTGGCCCCGGGGGGGCCTGCTGCACCGAACAGCCACCCTGTAGAACCAGCGAGCAGTTTGGGGGTTGCAGAGAGTAACACAAGCTGAGTTTACATGGAGGTATTATATAAAACTCGCAATCAGAATACCAAGTGAAACGGCCCGTCCTGATTCTATATAACTCACTGCATGAAAACCTTGTCATGCAAGTGCTTCTTGCAGTCACTTTTCTATTTCTATAACATTTTCACTTTTCCTGCACAACGTTGCTAACATAGTGTCCCAGTTGAGAAGAAGCTGTCATAAACTGGGAGTTTGCCTTTTAGTCTTTCACCCAGCACACATTTGCTGTTTTCTTGCACCATTTTGTAGCTCCGAGGGTCACAGTAGGGGCATTTGAGAAGGAGATACAAAGTACCGTACTGGAGATAATTCCGTAGATTTATCACTTGAAATTTGCAGTCATCTTTAAAACAATGTGTCTTTAATTTCACACAGGAGTAACCAAAAGCCGCCTTCTCATTTCTAGATGACAGCAGTGGAGCGTTATAATTCTGTTTTTTTTTAGTTATTTGATGCTATAATAATGGATTTGATTGACAGCTGTGATTGATTTGCGATTGGTTGGGTGGGTTTATGGGTGGGAAGGTTTTATACAATTCCACTTAATCTTCCCACTCATTTCATCATCAAACAATTTCTAGTTCTTGCTGTGTCTTTTCCACATTCTTACTCTGCGATGGGATTATATTCTCACTTTTCCAACATCATGCATCTATATTATAAGTCATCTGCAGAGTAATCAGCAGCTCGGTTAGGGTTGCAGAGATCCCGTTTGCAGCAGCATCTCACTGTTTCTCATCAGCCTCATCCCTGCACTCTGTCATTAGTGTTTGCCAGGTTGTAGGAGATGAAGAGAGGACTGGAGAGGAGGCATTGCAGATGCCCTAATACTGCATGTGATCTACAGCCTCACAGCATTTTCATGCATCTTACATTTTCCCTCCAAGGAACCACCGAAAAGGGAGAGGAGATCCAGGCTTGTGTTTGTTTTACACTATCCCGCTCAAAGGGAAATATTCATTAGGTTCTTCCTCTGAAATAGAGAGGAGAGGAGGGAGATGGGTAGACAAAGAGACAGACAGGAGGAGAAGAAATATATTTTGTGTGTACATGTGAATATGTATATTGTGAATGTCTGCCTACACATTCCTCAGTTTCCAAACATGATGCGAGAAAATCAGTATGCTGGCAAATAATGGGCATATTATGGAGCAGCAGGCAACAATAGAGCATGGTGATAGTGTATCTGGGCTGGGGGGGTACATTAGTTTGTAAGTAATGCACGCCGTGAGCACTAGCAAGCTTTCCAGTGATGTAATATAAGAACCAAATGAGAGTTATAATCACTGTGCGGACCGAGGCAGGGGAAATGCATCACCATCACAGAGGGATGCCGCCGATTTACAATCGCTCATTCTGACAAATGGAAAGTCATTTACAAGTCTCCCCGCTGTTCTTCATCTGAAGGGGTCAATGTGACATATTTTGAATTGAAAAAGATGGCGTGTAAGAGGATTATTTGGCGACAGTTGCACTCTCTGGTTTAGATACAAGGACGTAAAACTCTGCCGCGGGTCACATTAGAGGTTAGGAATAAACAGTCTATTTTGTTATGTGGTTTAGAGGACTTGTTGGAAAAAAGTGTTGGGGGGGGGGGGTTGATGTGAGAAAGAGAGGGTTGGACACACATATACAGGTCTGGACTGGTGATTTTTATTAGTGAGTCACAGGTGGGTCAATCAGAGAGACACCATGGATTTGAACTAGTGGGAGATAGGTGTTGTCTTGTCCCTGAACCTCAGATCATTTCGACGGTTCATTTACGAGATTGTAGAAGTTCCTGGATGTCCCTCATCTTCTGCTTTCTTTGAGTTAACTTTAAACTCTGCGGTTAGATCAAGCCACATTGACCAGAACCTCTGAGCAACATTACAGGCTGAAAATTTGGATTGTGCAACAAAGCAGGCCTTCTCGGTTCGTTCGGGGAAGTATTGTGAAGATTTACAAAGAATGATGTCTACAGCATTTACTCTTACTTACTGGGACATTTTGGGACCTCTTGGCGGGGATTTGCCATGGACCAAAAACACACGGCAATCCACTAGTAAGAGAAAATTGAGTTTAACTATGAATCCAGCTCATTTATGTAGCTCACATTACTGTATTATATCAACAGTTAACTTCATTTCATATTGTATGTGGCGTTTTCTTTTCTTCCACCAAAACTACTTCCATCCTGAGACTATTTTGCAGAGTTTGCCACCAACAACGATTGTGATTGGTTTAAAGAAATACCAAAAAACTAGAGCATGTTTTTCTCCTATTTAGGGATATTGTGCGGAGAGACCAGACCTTCCTCCGCAGCACTGTGGAGATAGGTGTGGCAATGAAAGACTACAGTTGTATTAACTCCAATAGGAACAAGCTGGTAAATAAAATGAATAAATCACCGATGAGCAAATGGCTTTTTCTTCTGGTCTGTTGAAGAAGTGGCTTTACCAAGACTCTGTGCTCTGAGTGAGGACAGACAGATCAACTTGTTTTCTTTTGTTGCAGCTTGAAAAGATCAATCATTGACAAAGTGATCATCCGTCTCTTTCACGTAGACAGTGAGGCGGATGGAGTGGCACATTCACGAGTTCCTAAGACACGTTTTGAGATCAGTGGAGGGAGGAAATGAACAGGTCTTAATACCAGAAGAAGACTCATTCTGTCTCTTTGGGAAAGTTGAAAAAAGCCGTCGCCCCCCTAATGTCTCAGAAGACGAGCTGGTCGCCTCTGTCCTGTCCCCCCGTCTCACGTCGCCTTTATCGATACGTTTTCAGCGATGGCCATCAGCGGCCGTGCCCTAAGCTACTCCGCAATCTCTCACACGCCACCGTCTCCCCGGCCCCCAAATCCCATTCACATCATCCTTCAATCTTCATCCTCCTGCTCCCACCGGTTTATTGATTTTCTATTTTCCCTTTTCTCCCCCTCCTCCCCCCTGTCCTCCAGCTCTCTCCATCTTCTCAAACACACTTGCTACACTTCAGCCCGGTCCCTGTTTTTATTTTTTTATTCCATCTTTTCTCTCCTCTCTCTCTCTTTCTCTCTTTCACTCTCTTACTCAATACGGTCAGAGTTTCTCCTCTTTGACAAGGTCGAAGCCCCAGCCGTGCTCCGAGCTGCTTAAGGTTTGTAAATGGAGATGTAATGTAATAGAGTGGTTGGCTAATAAAATCTATGAGGGTTGGGTCTGATCTAGTTAGAGAGGGCCGGCCCGGAAAGGCTCCATCGAGATCCTGAGGCATCAGTGGCCAGGACTGAGGCGCCAAGATGTATAGTAAAAACTTATAATTGTACACAAATGATCAAAACTGTGTTGATTTGGGCTTTACATTTCATGTTCCACAAGCTCAGTGTGAACTTGAAAAACTTCTCCTCATAGTCTCCTGGAACAAAATATAGCACCTCCTTAAAATCAACTCACTTGTACCTTTATAACAGTCCTGTTTGTTTAGTGGTTCAGAGGACTTGTTGGAAAAAAGTGTTGGGGGGGGGTTGATGTGAGAAAGAGAGGGTTGGACACACATATACAGGTCTGGACTGGTGATTTTTATTAGTGAGTCACAGGTGGGTCAATCAGAGAGACACCATGGATGTGAACTAGTGGGAGATAGGTGTTGTCTTGTCCCTGAACCTCAGATCATTTTGACGGTTTATTTACGAGATTGTAGAAGTTTCTGGATGTCCCTCACCTTCTGCTTTC
>NC_045733.1:29709956-29710041 GCF_008692095.1 Etheostoma spectabile | reverse complement strand
CTTTAAACTCTGAGGTTAGATCAAGCAACATTGACCAGAGCCTATGAGCAACATTACAGGCTGAAAATTTGGATTGTGCAACAAA
>NC_045733.1:29703150-29709946 GCF_008692095.1 Etheostoma spectabile | reverse complement strand
TCGGTTCGTTCGGGGAAGTATTGTGAAGATTTACAAAGAATATGTCTACAGCATTTACTCTTGCTTACTGGGACATTTTGGGACCTCTTGGCGGGGATTTACCATGGACAAAATACACACGGCAATCCACATGTACTTATCAAATAATCTTTTCGATTCAGAAAGTTTTTGTAGCTTTCTATTATTTTTAGGATGACACTTTTGTTTTTGTTTTTTCTTTCTTTGTCTTTGTTTTTGACTCAATGTATAAAAAAAAAATGTCATTGTAAATGACTGATTTCAACCTAAATCATGAACTTTTTCTAAACTTAACCAAGTAGTTTTGGTGCCTAACCAAACTGCAACACCTGTCCCTGATTCCCCTTTAACAGTCTACTCTCTGCTTGTTCTTGACCTTCTAGCCACATGTGCCAGGTATGTGGCTCTGCTGCTTTTGCTTCCCACTGATGCTGACCTTACAACGACGTTTCAAGCGATTCCACTGTTGCATACTAATTATTGGAATGAAATCATGAGAGTCTTGCTAGAGTTGGGGCACGCTCCCATTGTCTCAATTGTTTGATGTAAGGTGGTCACTAAACTCAGTCTCAGTCCCCCACCCCCAACTCTTCTGAAGCGAGTCATCCAACAGGAGTTTTACGGGAGGATAAACGCTCCGGGTACTGCCGCCATTCAGCTACATGTACAGCAGAATCTGCAAACTTTCCCTTACGTAACTAAGCAGCTAGCTAGCTTGGTTACATTTTTTAAAACAAATCTAGTTGTTGTGCAATGCGTGACCCCGCAAGATCCCCAGTCTTTACATTTAACCGTCCTAAACGTTAGATGTGAAATGATTGTCTGTTGATGTGAGATGGTGTCAGACTGTAGTCTTTTCAAAGTCTGTTCAAACTCTTCTAGTGTATGGTAGGCATAAGCTATGTCAACGTTGATCCTCTGCCTCTGAATCCTCCCTTTAGCTCTTTATTACTCTCTCTTCATAACTTTTTACTTTAGCTCTTTTTGCTTTGCTAAAGGCACATTTATTCATGAACTTCTTCATAACATCTAAATTTGGCTGCTCCTTCTCTTTCTTTGTTATCATATTTTTTAGAAAATTGTCTTCTGACCAAATTTCCTTTAATGGGAACGACAAGGTAAAATAATGAGACTCTTTTGATCTTTATGTACTGTATACTTGAGCTTTACCTGAGCTTCATTCGCTCACTTACACTTTTCACACCAAATATTCCACATTTGCAAAATTTGGACCCAATTATTGTATCAATTTAATTACTTTATTTCTTTGGATGTGAAATAAATTTACTTACAAAGCATCTTACAGAACATTCATTACATTTTGACAGTTTTATTATTTTCTACAGTACATTCCTGTATCAAATAAAGTGAAAGCAACAGAAATCCATTACGGTGTCTGAATAACAAGAAAGTTGGACAGCATTTGTAGTAATATTTATTAAAAAATAATTTCTTGTGCCTGAAAAGAATTCCTGACATATTGGAAAAAATGTTTTCAAGGCTGTTTTTTTTTTCTTCATTAAATCAACTTGTTCAGACCATGAGGCTGCCGGCAAATGGTTCAACAACATCCATGAAAGAAAGCTTTGGGTTACTTATTGTCCTTTTTCCCTCCTCCCCAGCCCTGTAGCCTTGTTAAACCAGTGTCCCATCCCAGGATGGATCGCTGCTAGTTCCTCTGTCCCATCAGCGTTGACCTTCAGCGGGACTCTGATGCAGTGGGATATCACCCAGCTTGGCAGCACCAGACGGGCCACCGCTAAGCCAAGGACGCAACCGCTGTGGATCTATCACCCAAACAAACGGCCACTTCCTCGTGGAGCGACGCAGGAATACATCAAACTCCAACCCAACAGCAGGTCACTGCTGCAGGTGTCCTGCCCACCGACTCTCTCCTCACACAGGAACAAAAGCCACGCAATCTAACATTTTGTGGAATTAGTATTAATGGCATCATTCATAAGATGAGTTTCATTACTCTGAAAGGATAAGGCGAAGGAGAAATGACAACGAAAAGTAAAAGAAAGTGATGCGGCGGTTCAATCACCAACGTTTGGGGTGACCTCTAGCTCACCCAGTAGAGTGTACCCTCCATGTAGGCTCAGTGTTTGGCAGCAGCCCGGGTTCAAATCTGACCCGCAGCCATCTGATGCTAATCTTAAAAAATTAAATCACCAACTCATGACTCAAGTTTGCAACTGGGAGTTTGTTTTGACAATAGAGTTGTTCCTAAACTTAAACTTTAGACAATAAAACTTTACTTTCTTCAATTTCCCCCTTACCAATGCTGACAAGAAGTTTAATAATGTATTGGTTAAAGCTACAGGACACACAACAATCTTTAATTTTTAATTCTACAAGTTTGTTGGTGTCCATGCTTTCAACTCCTAAAAATGCAGAGTAATGATGACAGTCGGATGTAGCTGAAGGCCTAGAAACCAGCTAACCTGCAGTTACGGCTGAAACGTTGACATAACAGCGTTGAACGCTGTGGCTCAGGAGGCAGAGCGGGTGGTCCGTTCAGTGTCTTGAGTTGAGTGTCAGAACCCCAAGTGGCTCCCGATGGGCAGGCCAGCCTTGCATGGCAGCTCTGCCACCATCGGTGTATGTATGAATGTGTGTGAATGGGTCAATGAGAGGCAACATTTTGAAGGGCTTTGTCTGGTAAGATAGGAAGACACTATATATATATAAATGAAGTCCATTTAGGGCATTTATGATCCATGCAAGTACGCAAACGCAGATGCTTGGATTTCACCCGTTGTTGCGTTCAGGAGTGTGTCACCTAAAATTGTTAACGTAACGCACGCGTGAGCAGCAGTTTGAGTGTTGCTGCTAGGTGCGATATAACATGAAACAGCAAGAGAAAGCTGACCCTTGCTCAGCTCTAGATTTGACATGTAAGTATGCATCAGAGCATTTATGACACTTCCTCACCTACAGTGAAACTAGCAGAACATTGACATGTTATCACGTTGTAAAGTTGTTATGGCAAATGCACTTCTTTTTTGTCTATTTACACATACATACATACATACATACATACTTACATACATACATACATACATACAGACATACTTACTGTACATCTGGATTAACATATTGGATACTAGCTGGTGGCCAAGCAGCGAGTGAAGCCCGATTGAAGCAGCTGTCTAAATAGATGCCATTTCCCATTTGGTATTAGAAAAATGAATGTATCGTTAAGGAAGTTACTGTGACAAACATTAAATGAACTGCATTATTTGATGGCTAAAAATGGAAAACCTCAATTATAAATTAGGGTGAAAATAAAGTGAATGGAAATGCCAACATTTCTTATTCTGAGCTATCACGCTACCACGAGCTGTTTCCTTTATTTTCAATCTGTGAGTACATTTAAGTTGCATTTTCATAGTGGGACCAAAAAGTGTGTCCATCAACACCACACTCAAAAAAACAACTTTGTGCCATGTGACACTCTAACCATGTGTGTTATTTTACACACATGGTCAGAGTGTGTGTTGAGCAACTGATATGCAACACAGGTGCTTGTAGACAGATGTTGCACACACACATACACAGAGCCACAAACAGGACTGGATCCATGACACATTTCTGCAAACACAGTCCTTGTGCTCGCTCAGTTAGCCTCGCAGCCTCTCGGTTCAGCCAACGTTTGATAAACTTCCCTCGATGCCTCGTGTGATTAATGATGGTTAACAGAATTGAATTAAGGTTAAGAATGACATGGCTGCGGCAGGAGGGTGGGTCAGAGGGGAGGGAGGGGGCAGTGCTGGGTTGGAGGTAGCAAGTGCGGTAAATAACTTCTTTAGAGAAAATATAGAGCAGCCCCTCCTCTGCACCCTCTCCGCCATGCCAAGTAATTACTCGCCCCGGCCTCCTGTAATAATTCCTATTACAAGCAGAACGGAAGAGTCGGTAACTCAGCACGCAGGACAAGGTGAAGGCAAGGCCACGGAGGAGCGGATCAATATTTCATTTACTCACCCTGCTTCCCCATCCCGGGCCTGGATCAAATTCGCCAACAGAGGCGGACGGAGGGAGAGAGAGAGAGCGAGAGAGAGAAGGAACGAACAAGAAAAGAAAAGAAACAAGGTCCATTGAAAAAGACACAAGGCCACTAATTTCCTCTGGGTTTTGGCAGGAGGAGGGAGGGAAGCACGGGCTCTGGAGATGGTGCTTATGGAGGTCAAGTGTGTGTGTTTGTGCGTGTGTGTGTTAATGTATAGTGGTGCTCACACAAGGTCGTCAATCACACACAATCATCATTGAAAAGAATGCAGAAAATGAAAGACCAAAAAATTACTTTTGTCCTTGTGCTTAAAGGGCAATTACTTTTCTTTCTAATTGTATTCAATGTAGACTAAAAGGTTAGAAGACCCTCTTAAAGGCTACAAACATGTTTTCAACCTTGAGAACCTAGAGAACAGATGTATTGTATGTTGATTTCTTCTTCACCTCCGGCATATCTGGATGGCGAGTCCACTCCGACGTCTCTTCAGACTTTCAGTCTCGACTCACTGAACCACAGTGTCTGTTTGATACTCCTCGAACAGCCGTGTGGTCTGCATTGATTATCACTGAGTGAGGGCTCATTGTGGGATCAGCAGTTTATTCTGTCAGATTAACCTGCTTTTAAGGCCAAAACCACCTCGAACACACTGGAGCCATCCTCAAAAATGATCTGGAAACCTTGTGCTTGAGGTTGAGGTTTTTCCTTGCAATTTCCTCCAAAGCAGCTTTGAAGCTGCAATGATTAAAATCCTTATATTAACAAAGGGTCAACCAACTATGTGTAATGGGAAAGAGTAAAGGCTTCAAAGTTACAATGAAATAGAAATATTGTAAATTACATAATTTTTGGGCTCTAGAGCAAGATTTTAAAGACATTTGTGGGTTCAAACAATACTTAAATGAGTTTGCAATTATGGACGCTAATGACACACTACATCACTTTCTGAGTCACATGCATAACCAAAAGGTAAGGAACAGAACAGATGATTTTAACCCAAACCACGATGTGTTTCTAAACTTAACTAAGTAGTTACATTGTCAATGACATGTTTAAAACAGCTACCGTTACGTTCTCGTTTAAAATGAAAAAAGCTCATGTGGGTTGTATTTCCCTCGACCACTATGGGCGCAAATTTCAAAAAACGCATCTATGGCAGTGATTGTTTCGGTGTCTCCTCTATTTCTATCAAGAGCTTTCAAGACTAAATGTGTCAAGCCAGATAGCTCATTTCAAAATAAAATGCCCAGGGGTCTCATTTATAAAACTGTGCGTAGGATCCATGCTAAAAGTGTACGTACGCCCAAAAGCCAAAAACTGCAAACGCCAAAAAGAATTCAGATTTATAAAACCCTGCACATGCACACCTGTAAGCAATGTTCCCTTTATAAATCACAGATTACCCACAAGTCTGAGTACGTGAATCAGCCTCTTATCCCGCACTGTACACGCCCAGTTTTAACCATAAATGGTCAACACAAAGCACCTTGTGACTGCTGATAAGTATTATCATTATTATATATATGTTAATGACCCTGGCAGTTGTTCTTTTGTGACACCTAATCATGCCGAATGATGACGACTGGCGGAGAAAAAGCAAAAAACCTCTCAGACGCTTGGGGAACTGCTGCAAATTGCTGCAAACAGGGACAGCTTCGATAAATACCAGACCTATAGATATATGTAACATTTAACCTAAACTATCTTATATCCAAACAAGAAGTCACACACGGCAGTGTTTTTGGTTTCCAACCATTTGTGATTGTTAACACCTTACCAAAAGCACAGCAACGACTATACCCCCCCCAGCAATTGACAATGTGAAAAGAATAATGAGAGAAGTATAGACAGTTAACATTATACTAGAAAAGTTAGTGGTAAGGAATACACCACTTTTCTTCATGCAGGTTTTGTCACCAACAGCATTAAAGTTCGGACCAATAACGAGGACAATAAGTGGACATTTTGATTGCTTAAATATTTATCTCTGAGATTCCTGCCTTTCTATCTGCATGTAGACCCAGGACTAGTGAGAAGTGTTTATTTTATTTTGGGTGAACTCAAGACAAGAGTCCTCTCATTAAAAAAAAAAATCATCCAAAAGGACATATTGTTTATGTTCAAACGTGATTTACAGCCCATGGGCCACACCTGTGGGAGGATCCAAAGGGGTCGGTGCGCTGCTCATATGGGTGGCAGCGAAGGTCAGGGGCTTCGACGGACCAGAACGGGCGGCAGAGGCTGGCTCTGGGGACGTGGAATGTCACCTCTCTGTGGGGGAAGGAGCCGGAACTTGTGCGGGAGGTGGAGCGCTACCGGTTAGATCTGGTGGGGTACTTACTCTACGCACCAGTCTCGGTCTGGAAACGTTCTCCTGGATAGGGTTGGACTCTCCTACTCCTCTGCCGGTGGGGCCTGTGAGCGCGGGGTGGTGGGGATACTCCACAAGCCCGGCCTTGAGTGCCCTGCGGTGGGGTTTAGACCGTGGAACGAGAGGGTCGCCTCCTACGCCTGCGGGTGATGGGGGGGAAAACTCTGACTGTTGTTTGTGCATAATAGTTCCACACACCCAAAATAAGCAGAGAGTGCGGGATATTCAGGAGTCTTTCTGGAGACTTGAATGGAGTCCTGTATGGGGCTCCAGTAGGGGACTCCATAGTTCTGCTGGGGGTCTTCAATGCACACGTGGGCAATGATGGAGATACGAGGCGTGATTGGGAGGAACGGCCTCCCTGATCTAAACCAGAGTGGTTGTCTGTTGTT
>NC_045733.1:29683973-29702962 GCF_008692095.1 Etheostoma spectabile | reverse complement strand
GGTGGTGAGTTGGGTCAGGGGGTGGGGGAAGACTCTGGACAGACCTAGTAAGCCCAAAAAGGATAGTGCGGGTAAACTGGGAACGTCTGGAGGAGGCCCCTGTCCGACTGACTTTCAACTCACACCTCCGGCGGAGCTTTTCGGACATCCCTGTGGAGGCTGGGGGCATTGAACCTGAGGTAACAATGTTCAAAGCTTTGGTCTTAGGGTTTTAGGTGCCTCAGGCTGAAACACCCCGAACACCCTGGTGCCCGGTGGTCAGGGAACCGTCCGACTGAAAAGGTCTTTCCGATATGTGTCTCGGAGACTCCGGAGGCAGTTGCAGGGTACCACGGGCCCGAAGGGCTGCAGCCTCTGCTGTGACAGAGGCAAAGCACGGGGTGTGGGAGAAGTTCGAGAAATATGGAGAAGACTTTCGGTCTGCACCAAGGTGCTTCTGGAAAACCTTCGCCACCTCAGGAGGGGGAAGCGAGGAATCATCCAAGCTGTATACAGTAAGGTGGGACCTTGTTGACCTCAACGAGGAGGTATAGGGCGGTGGAAGGAGCACTTTGGGAGACTCCTAAATGCCGCTACGCCCTCTTTGTGAGGCAAGCTGGAGGATGAGGGGGATTGCCGTCAATTTCCCTGGTGGAGTCGCTGAGGTAGCAAAACAACTCCACAGCGGCAAAGCCCCGGGATTGATAGAGTCCCAAATGCTGAAGGCTCTGGGTGTGGGGGGGCTGTCTGGTTGACACGCCTCTCAACATTGCGGAGAAATTGTGGAGGTGCTGCGGGAATATGTGGGGGGGTCCCTTCTTAGGCCATCCAATCTCTGTAGGACCAAAGCGAGAGCTTTGTCCGGGTTCTCGGCAGTAAGTCGACTCGTCCATGAGGGTTGCCTCCGCCAGGGCTGCGCTTTGTCACCAATCCTGTTTTGAAATTTATGGTCAGGATACGAGGCGTAGTCGGGCGGGGAGGGGCGTAGTTCGGTGGCTCGGGATCTCATCGCTGCTTTTTGCGGATGATGTGGTCCTGATGGCATCATCGTCTGTGCCCTTCAGCACTCACTGGATCGGTTCGCAGCCGAGTGGAGCGGCTGGGATGAGATCAGCACCTCTAAATCAGGCCATGGTCTCAGCAGGAAACCGATGGAGTGCTTTCTTCGTGGGGAGTGAGTCCTTACCCCAAGTGAAGAGTTTAAGACCTTGGGTCTTGTTCCGAGTGAGGGGACCATGGCGTGAGATTGGTCGGGAAATCGGAGCAGCCGGTGCGGTATTACATTCCGTTTATCGCACCGTTGTGACAAAGAGAGCTAGCCAGAAGCAAAGCCTCGTCTACGCCAATTTTCGATCCACCTCCCCACCTACCTGATGGTCATGAAGGCGGGGGCATGACCGAACGAAGATCCGAAGCGGGTGTTCGTCTCAGGAGGGTGGCTGGCGTCTCCCTTGGAGATAGGGTGAGAAGCTCAGTCATCCGAGAGGAGCTCGGAGTAGAGCCGCTGCTCTTTCGCGTCGAAAGAGCCAGTTGGTGGGTCGGTGGCGGCATCTGGTAAGGAGCCTCCTGGCGCCTCCCTAGGGAGGTGTTCCAGGCACGTCCACCTGGAGGCCTCGGGGAAGACCCAGACTAGGTGGAGAGTTATATCTCCAACCTGGCCTGGGAACGCCTCGGGATCCCCCATGGAGCTGTTGATGTGGGCTTCGGAAAGGGAAGTTTGGGGTCCCCTACTGGAGCTGCTGCCCCCACGACCAGATACCGGATAAGCGGATGAAGATGGATGGATGGATGGATGGAAACGTGATTTAGTTATTTCGACCCAAACCATCAGCCCAATCCCAAAGTGAGCCGTGATGACTAAGGATTAAAGACTCTCAGACTAAATTAGTCTCAGGTGCTAAGTGAGCGAGTGTGTGAGGCCACATGGGCTCAGATAGGTATAAACGGGATTGGGACGCTTTCCACACGTCCAAGGCACAGGAGACAGCTGCCTGATGCCAATTTTTTTCAAACTCAACAGGGCTGTTCCGTGGTCATGTGTTGGGCTGTTATTTACCTTTGTAATCTCCGGATTTCCCTATTGTCTCTTGTGGTAAACGTCACAATGCTTGTGAACTGTGGGTAATTCCTTTCGGTGAAATCTGCATCATCACAGAAAGGCCTCGGCAAGTGTGTACTCACACCCTCATGCTCTTTGAAATTCAACATTGGGACAACCCTAAGCCCTTACAAATTTCACGGGACTTAGCACCAATGTCCATGAGTCTGCGAGTCCGGACTTTGGGATGTAGTCGATGTCAGACAATTTACAAGCAACAGTATTTATTTGGACTGCTCACACACTTTTAACATAATTTTACGATCTGTGTGCCTCTGTCTGCCCGGCTACAGTCAGGCGTGCAGCCTGTTGCTCACAACTTTGTAACAAAGAACCAACAAAACCATGTCTCACAGGCCGGTGTCCTGTTTCTGTGGTGTGTGTGTTGCAGTCATCTGAAGGGCCAGCAAGCTGGTGCATGTTTAGGGAGCGTGAAATTAGTACAATACAACAATCAGCAGAAACATTCAACTCACCTGGCACTTGATTTATGAGCTATCCCCACCCCCCTCTCTCCACTGCAGCTGAGTGCAGACCCCGCCCACCCCCACAATGATCTTTCCCCAACTCTTAACAAAGTATTTTTTGTGAATCAACCTAACCAAACCAAGCTGAGTACGACCAGAAAGTGTTTTTTTTTATTTTTGAAACAATGATTTGAAATGGTTTTGGAAGGCAGTCGGCTCAGAAAACACATGTGTCGTTGCACGAATGTGGTACAAACATCGTATTTTATCGTTTATATATTTGGAGGACTTGTTGGAACTGATCCATTAGGGCAACTGAACCTTTGTTACAAACGCTGTAGATGTTTGTGTCGGTGTTTCAGAATTCCCATCCGATCTGAGAAAACAAATCAGAATTGCCCTTGGTGCCCTGCAGGGTGACCATATGGGTGAAATATATTCCACACCGACTCACTGCTTCTACCAAACCAAAGCAACTCGTCTTGTGCTGCAAAGCTGCCGGGGCTTGGATCAATAAGCGAGAACACTCCTGACTTCCCCTCAGTCTTCTCTCACAATCGTTTCAGTCCTGTTCAAACCACAAAGGTCAGATTACCTGAAGAGAGGACAGGAGAGAAAGGGGCAGCTCATGCATTAAAGACTGAGGAGTTATGGGGTTTGGGGGCGATGAAGGTGGAGGAGTGAATTTAATAAATAACAAATTCCCCTCAGCTCCACAGAGCCATGCTTTGTGTTTAATTGCGCTGTATTGATTTTTCCCTCTCTTTTTCTTTTCGTTCTTGGGCCGGGCATTGCTCTCATTTTGGAACAATCAGGTGGCCAAGGTGGGCCTTAAGAGTCGAATGTCATTTATTCTCTCTCCTCCTTCTCCCCCTCGCTCTCCCATTCTTCCTCTTTTCCCCCGTTCCCCCATCTCACCCTTCTCATGATGCCTTTTGTGTCACACACTTCTCGTGGTTTCTCAACTCTCAAGGTTATCTTAAAATGGCTTTGAACACTTTCCGGCTTTTTTTATGAGGGATTTTGATGAATATAAGAGATTGCATCAACAGCCGTAAATGGTCTTTTTACTCACAGGCATATTGTATTCCTCATACTTGTGAAGACAGATAGAAAAGAGAAGAAATAAGGCATTGGCTGCAAGATCCGAAGATCTAAGAAAAGCATTTACACTTAGACTGCGTGCTTTGAAAAGTGAACGGGCTGCTGTTCTTTACAAATGATGAAAAACCACATTAAACATATTGAACCTTTTTCATCACGGATGTGAGTCACTCAAAACACAAAGTGCCGGTCTTTAATTATTTCTTATGCAGTACTTGAGCTCAAGTGTTTATTATCATAATTTCTTTGTCTTTTCCCTTCTTCAGCATCATCGCTGATGTTAATAATGTGTCAAAAAGTTTGGAAAATACTCCGAAGGTGACATAAAGTGCAGCGGGAGCACGGAACACAAAATAACATGAAAATCCATCGTGAATAAAAATAAAACTGTTGATCTAACTGGGTGTGTCAGCAGCTCTCACCTTTTAAATAAGAGTGTGTGGTAAATTATGTGTTTTGAGCCGACGGGGGTTCAAGTTAAATGCCATGAATAAAGCTACAGTAGCACAACCTCTGCTACGATGAATCAGGCAGAAAATCACACATGTCAACAGTGCCATCACACTGCCCTGGGCCTCGTCTGTGGACAGGGGGGTGTATTTTCATCTAAAAGGAAAGCAATTTGAAGGGATCCTCCCCTTTAAAAGCTGACTTGACATTTCCTGCCATTATGAGCACAATGTGCTCTATTATAGAATGAATGGCAATTAAGCGCATCTGAAAATGTCAGGTGATTTACAGCTCACTGAGGTGAACCTGGTGACGTGCAGTCACCCATTTAGAGCCATCCCTACCCAACAACATCGCCCCCCATCGCTGTCTCGTCCAACTCAACTTGACAAAGGATGGAAAACAAACTACAGGCTGTAATAAGACAGAAGAAGTGCAGATTGTTCTTATGAGCCTTTTGTAGACATAGCTATGAAAAATTGTAAACTGTAAATCGTATGTATTCCACATTTTTTTACTGTATGCACCAAATTGTCTGCCACTGTACTGGTGTTTTAACGTCCTGGTGTCTAAACTTAACCGGCTAAATGTAACTGCAACAGCAGCTGAAACGACTGTTTCCTTAGGGTGCCCCGTACTCGTCTCACAGTACGTAACTGTGAAGAACGCTAAACTTAACTACTTAGCAACCAGTTATCACGTGACCGTCTGGCGGTTAGCGTAATTTGTAGGATATCATATGAATTGTTGTGCAGAGTTCTCTTACGATATGATGCAAACCCGTTGATGAGAATGCGTTGGGCAGTATTCAGTAGTACTCAGTTCCTTCACATAAGTAAAAGTAGCTGAGGAAGGCACATCATTTTTGTTGTCTTTAGGGCAAAAGTTTCATAATAATCTTGCAGCATATATTTATATTCCCTCAAGAAACGGAAGCACATTGTAACGGCTCAGTATGCAAAGGTTTGGATTTAAAAGCACAACTCTGTTAAGTACGGTGCAGGGAATTGTGGACCCAAATGCAGAGACAGTAATGTGAAGTTTGAGAATTTAATTAAATAATTACAAAAATCCATACAACTAAAGCTGTCCTGTAGAATACAAATGAGACCCGCCACACAGAAACACTACAATGACCTGACAACAGACAAGGGGAACACCAAGACTAAATACAGAGGCTAACAAGGTAACAAGAGGCAGGTGACACAAGGACAGGAAAACAGGTGAAAGACATCAGTTAATCACAAGGGCGGGAAAACTAAGGCAGGAAGTAAAATTAAATAAGACAGCACAGAAAACAAGACTATCACAATAAAACAGGAAACAGAACAAATACAAGACAGTCACAAGAGACCATGAGACAGAAACTACAACAAGAAAGCGACCAAGGACTAAGACATGAAACAAAACATGAACATAATGAAACAAAAAATATGCAAAACAAGACCAAAAATAACACATCACAAGACAAGACAGAAAACCAGGCTGTCACTGCACAATGTGAGGCAAGTGCAGATTTGAGTCGCGCATGCTCAGATTTATACGGTTTACGACATAACTGTCATACTGAAATTTGTGAAATCCATGAAATAATAAACTTTTCTCATTACAAACAATAGCAGAAGATGGGAATCATTTTAAAAACGTTTTAGCTATCCATGATTGTTTTATTGCATTTAACGTAAGCTCAAAACGCCATTCCAGTGACAGCCTTTGTTGTGTTTGATGCTAACTTATAGCCAGCAGTGTACGAACTTGGTTAAGTAGGTCCATTTTGACTGTATTGACATTACAGAAGCCTCTCGTTAGCATCTTATATGCTGCTAAGCTAGCAGTCATTTCAAAAACGTTTTAGCTATCAATGGTTGATTACTAACGTTAACTCAAAATGCCATTCAACTGGCAGCCTTTCTTGTGGTTGATGCTAAGGGAACAAACTTGATTAAGTAGGTCCATTTTTACTGCATTGACATAACAGCAGCCTTTCGTTAGCATCTTACATGCTACTTGCCGCAACTCACAGCTACACTTGTCGCAAAGTGACGCATGCGTGACTCAAATCGGCACTCGCCTTACATTGGGCAGTGACACAGGCTAAGAAATTAAGACAGGAAAACAGACTACCACAATAACACAAGACAAAACACCCAAACCATAACAAACTCATTAAGAAGGACTTTCCTCATCGGCTTCACTTCTCAGGCCAAAGGTTGCTACTTGGACAAAGTAAAAAAAAATTTGCCTCTTTTAATTCAAGTGCTACAAAAACAGTCTGACTGTGTTGACCGAAGACCTTTGTTGTAGGTCTAGCCTCTCATCTTCACAGTCAGCCACACAGTCCAAATCCACTGGAGCTGTGAGGGAAAACTCACATAGACACAGGCGTCCCTCTGGTAGTGCCGGATAAAGTTTTCCAGCCTTAGCAACAGTAACCGAGTGGAGAAGTGTGGAATGCCGATTGATTCTGCCGAAGAGACTTGCTGCTGTTCGTCTGTTCAGATCAGCCCTTTGCTCTCTGTTTGCAGCCTCCTTTGTTCAGTACACACTACGTCAGCCACGTTCACATGGGCACTGCCATGTGAGTATCAGTGCTGTGTTAGAGGTAACAGTCGAATTTATATCTGTTTACATGACAGTCGCACAGTTGTTCAAAAAACACGGAAGGAGCTCAGAGACTTCTCCAAACAATCTTCTGAATATGTTTTAATAAAAGAAAATATTTTTAATTCAATTGATACCTCGCCATGGTTGTTACAGTCAGCCATTCTTTTTATTTCATGTATCATATGATTGCCAAAAACTGATAAAAAATTGCTGTGAAGAGCCCAAGACACGATAATTTAGAAACTGCGTCGCAATTACACATTGGCCCACCAGAGAGCACTGACAAGTTTATTTTCCTGCTGCAAAATGTCCTGATTCAGAATCTTAGCTAATTTAGGAAAATGCTTACAATTGTTTGCGTGTACATACATATACATGGATTTTTTTTTTTTAGATAAATATAAATATTGTTATCAGACTTTAAAATTCAACCCTCTAATTTGTAATCTGCATCTTAATGTGCATCAGAATACACCGAGAATCTTGAAAATCAATATGCCATTCATCCATCATTTTCTGCTGCTCCTCCAGGGATGGATCACGTCTTGGTAGTCCAGAGGTCCCTCACCCCAGCAACGTTTTCCAGCTTCCCCTGGGGGATCCCGAGGTTCAATATCCACAACATGTTCTCGGTGCTCGGTCTTAAAAAATAATCACAATTCACTTCCAAATCTAGTTTCACATCACAAATAAATGAATTGCTTCTTGTCCAGTTGTCAAACCTTCCTCTAAAATTTCAAACAGGACCTTTATGACACATTTATGGAAGTTGTAGTAATATTTATATTATCTCTCACTTTTGAAACTGAGTGAAAAGGGATTTGAGAATGCCCAAAAACACAAATAAAGTAACAAAAGGCTATTTAGAGTCACACGCATCATCCACTGTGAGTTAGCTCCTTTACAGGGACTCAGGCTGACTAAAATGAAGGAGGAAAGCCATGATGCTAAAACATTCACACTTCAACATTCCTAAAAATAGGCGATGCCTTTATCCACGCTCTCTTACCTCATACTAATCTCACTAACCTCACTAATCATCAACGACAGATTTCCAATGCAATCTCCCCGAGGTTACGCCTCTTTAATTATCCAAACAGGTCAGAGGTCACAGACGCTTATGTGGCGAGGGGTCAAAGGGCAGCCAGCCGGGTCACAGAGGCCAAGGCAGTAGCAGGGTGCAGGGAGAATCTGGCTGCAGATCCTGCTGCTTACTAACTAGACGTGATTGTGTCAGCCATCGGGGAGTTGATCACTGGCTGTGGCCAGCCCTGCAAGGCCTGCTGGGTAATTCAAGGCAGATAGTGGGTGTACAGTACGTATTGAGAAAATTAAACTAAGAAAGGCGAGAGGAATTACTATGAAAGCAAAGGCAATTTTTTTTTAATCTCCTCTGGTATAATGTTATACAGCACAGATCACTTTTCTCTGTGCATGTGCAGAGTGTCCCTCATTCAGAAAACAGATGAATGAAATGCATGACACACGTGTGATAGTTGGCTGTGTATGTTATTGTTAATTGGGACTTCGTAAGAAGTGAGGTAACTGATTTCATACAAAAAACAATGACAAATGAAGATTAGAATAAATGGTCAATATTATAACATGGTCAACATTATAACATGTTTTTCACAGACTTTTACAGTTGTTGAATTACTTTCAGCATGGAATCAGTACAATAATTGACATTAGCGTTAGTTTGTTTTTAAATAATCAGTGTCTCTGCTCTATTAACTTCCGCAGAAGAAGTCCAGAGCTCTCTATTAAAATGTAATTTTCTCAAAGTTGTCAAACACACACACAATGTAACCGAAGGTCTGGTGGTTGAAGCAAGAAGGTTACAGTGTAAGACGGAAGGAAGGAAGGAAGGAAGGAAGGAAGGAAGGAGTTGGCAGTGGTGCCCTAAAGATTAGAGAAGTGAGCTTGGGACTGGGAGGTCGCCGGATCAACAGGATAAAATCTGGACAGAAAAAGTGAAAGAGCAGTGCTTGGCCCCCCATCATCACCACCACCGAGGTGCCTTTGAGCAAGGCCCTTAACCCCAACCACGCCGATGAAGCTGCTCAGTGGCCAGCAGATCAGACATGCAGCTTCCAAGTATGAATGTGTAATTGTGTGAATGTGACAGGTTATCGTTGCAAATGCAAAATTGCTCTAAGTGGACTTATCTGGAAGGAAGGAAGGAATATTGTCATTACCTTCAGTAGAAACTCACCACATTGAAAAAGCAGTCACAAAGTAAACCTCTAACTTTGTGTTTATTTATTTTACTGTATGATACAGTATTTGAATGTATTCTATATTATGTATGGGCCATGTCTATCTGATGAGCAGGTGGCACCTTGTATTTGGCAGCCTCGACCACCAGTGTGTGTGTGTGTGTGTGTGTGTGTGTGTGTGTGTGTGTGGGTGGTAAATAAGTCCTGTACTATGTAAATGACTAGAAAAGTGCTATACAAAGGCAGTCCGTTTTACCAGTAATACTGTACCTGGAAAATAGAGGCACTGACCAGGAGGTTTCAGCTCTTGCTCTGTAATGAGTCAATGTGTGTATCCACAGGAAGTCAGGACCCTACATGTGAAATAATATTGACATTTTCATATGAAGGCATCAGTTGGTGGCAGCGTAGACAGTGAAAAGCTAAAAGTATTGATACAACCGTTAACACCGGTCCAGGATATCATTCTATTCTCTCTCTCCTTCTCTCATACACACACACACACACACACACCCACACCACAACAACACACACACACACCCACACACACACACACACAACAACACACACACACTTTTAATTTGTGCACTTTGCTGTTATTAAGACCTTCGGTATAAACTGTCTCTCTTGAATTTACACCCCCCCACCCTTTACTCCAACTGTAGATATAGGAACATACAAAACACAAACACACACACACACATACACACACATACACAGACACACACATATTCCCACTAACATGCAGTGATCAAAGCAGACAGGGACGACAGGTAGAAGCACAGCAGCCAATCAGAGCCAAGCATCAGTGGGTGACCTTGCTGAGCTGCAGCTGATTGGTGGTGTCCGAGCTGTCAGTCATGTCACAAACCTTCTGACAGGAGACAAAGGAGTGTGTGTGTGTGTGTGTGTGTGTGTGTGTGTGTGTGTGTGTGTGTGTATGTGTTGGTTTGCATCCGTGTGTGTTGTGTGTGTGTTTGTGTGTTGTGTGTGTGTGTGTGTGTGTGTGTGTGTGTGTGTGTGTGTGTGTGTGTTTTGACGGGAGGTGGTATAGAGATGTGATATGATATGAGGGTGGTATGTTCATTTACATTTTAGCATATTTAAACAGTTGCACATTTTGTTTTTTCCATCTTATATATATATAAATATTTGTTCTTATATTCTTGTATTTTCTTCTTATATTTTGTTATTGTATGTATGTATATTTTGTGTGCTGCTGTAACACTGTAATTTCCCATTTTTTGGGATCAATACATATCTATCTATCTATCTATCTATCTATCTATCTATCTATCTATCTATCTATCTATACACTTATTGATAAAGAGCTACAAATGAAACCAGTAAGGTGAAAAAACATACAAAGCTTGTGTCCTTTTTTATATTTTACAACACCAAATATGCTTTGTCTTCATTCCCTCATTCTATACCACCCTTATCTTTCACACACACACACACACACACACACACACACACACTAAGACAGAAAACAGTGTATATTTCAGTCTGTCATTTAAACAGTCAATATGGACAAACAGACCAAAATGTAAGCAGGCAATTATTAGTGTGTGTTTCTTTATTCTGCCTGCCATCAGAGAGATTAAGGGAATAATCGGCTTAATGAGCTCTGAAATAAAGATTGGATCCAGTTTCCCCAGGGGGGCGAGGCTATTGTACGAAGGCCACAGCCTACATAGCGGCGATGTCAAACAGCCCCACTGCTCAAATACCATTACAGTAACTGCAATACAAATTACTGCAGTGCTCTTTGTGTGTGTGTGTGTGTGGCGGGGGGGGGGGTGATAGGGAAAGAGATGTGTAGTTGGTCCTTGGAGATGAAATCCCCTGTTAACAGAGAATCCCTGTGGTTTCTACCATCACAACAGACAATTCTTTTTATTGTGAATGTGAACATCTTCTACGTACAAGTCATTTACTTGTCATAATTCTTTCTGTACTTACGTACATAAAGGAAAAGGAGCACCTGAGTGTGGGCAATAAGGGACGCCTGAGCACCAGTTTTTTATGTTTGCCTCCCAGTTTTATCTTGCTGTCCGGGGATATGATGGTGCCACCGATGCTCCATTATTGGCAGTAACAGAAAGTGTGTAATAATAATACAGGTCCCAGAGTTCTGTTAGAAATTACACATATGTACTGGGGGCAGCAGACACTTCTTTTGCAGCTACACTGTAAGAGACGCAAATAAAGGACAACTTGTGAATTGGTTTACATCACAGCCAAATAAACTGAGGGCTTCATTGCATAATTTTAATAGGGAAGACTATTTGTGCCATCGTTTCACGATTTCCGTGAGATCAGGTTGTGCTTTTCCTGCTATGCAACAAGTCAAATTGTTTGCTTTGAAAAAAGGCCGTGGTCTGACCAGAACCCCACTGCCTCTGCTGCAGATGTCTTCCAAGTTCAGCTATTGATATCCCAAAGCGCAGATGGAAATGATGGAATGACTGTTCCTCTGCTGCTGGCCGGTGTGATCTCCACCTCTGCTGACAGAGCTGTCAGGAGCTCAGCAGCTGCACCCAGGCAGAGCGCTCGGCAGTACGTTGACGTTTTATCACTGCAAGTAGGATTACAGTGGACCATTTATTTTCTTTGATAGTGTGACAGCCTCGTGACATTTTCACTTCACAGCCGAGAGATGCCAGCACAGGCACCGAAACCTCAGAGTCTCATAGGTAAAAACAAAATTGAGACGTTCCAGTTTTTAGAATGCACTTCTTCTGTGAGACTGGTGGGTTTTGAGTGAGGTGTCACTTGGTAGAAAAAATACTTCTACTGGTCTGTTATCAGTTTAGAAGCTTTTTGGGGACTTTTGCCCATCTTAAAATCTGGGAATCTCTACCTAAAGCCAAAGTTGATGAGGCAGGATGAGGGAAAGTACAAATTATTAAACTTTTGGATCAGACTAAACACCAAGTTGTTTCTCTTCACGAGACTTGAACTTGCTTCTACGTCTTCATATTGTCTGCTGATATTATCACAAGGTGACAAATTTGTCATCTCTGTCCTAAACTCTAGTGTTTACATAAAAAATAAAGCAGAACATTATGCAAGGTTACATTAATTCCTTGTGCAAGTTGATTTTGTTTTTAAAATACTTGACCTGTAATTCCAATTTACTGAACACATCTTTCTGTGTTCTCGAACAGACTGGAGGAAACTGAGACATATTTGAAGCAGGGGAGACGAGTTAAAAGGAGCGTGAAGAGTGTACTTCTATTTGTATTCAGATTGGGAACACGTGATCCCCGGCTGAGGGCTGACTGGTCTTGTAAAAGAGGTGAGAGGCTGTTTAATAGTGGGACTCTTACTGCTGTGACATCATCATCTGGAAACAGAAAAGAGGAGAGAGGAAGAGAAGAACAGAAGTAAAAATCAATGTAAAAACATTCATCAACTAACACATTTACATGTTTCTATAAACAAATATGTGACTTTTGTTCTAGAAACAACTTAGTTTGGACAAGCACGTCAACAATGTACTTGTAAAAACAGATAAATTGTAAAGACGCTTGATCCCACAAGGGAAATCACAATCTCTGTTAGAATACACACTACACACAGGCCTGAAACACACACACACACATGGACATATAACACTAACAGAGAGATGTCAGAGTGAAGGGGCTGCAGTGGTTTGAGCCCCTTGGAGGCCTCCAGCTACCAGTCCAGCACCATACTTTGGGTTTTATGGAGACTTCAACCAGCAACTCTCTGGTTTCCAGTCCAACTTCCTACAGACTGAGGTACTGCCACCCCCCCAAATCGTAAAAGATTCTCACAAGCAACATGTGACACAAAATGCATCTATACATCACTTGGTTCCCAGTATTGCTGCTCGCTGCATTGTGAGGTAACAGGCTTGTTCAAAGCGTTCTCGGGAACCACTTATCCAATGGTAAGTGATAGATACATTGCATTTATGCATCTTCTTTCTACTTTACTGGACAAAGTGCTTTAACAATTTTCCTCTTATCCACAAGGCAGTAGCCTGTACTAATGTACATGACACGTCTGTAGACTCGCTGCTGCTCCGCAATCAGAAGTGACAGAGAGAGGTGACTGTGGCGGTCACAAGAGAGAAAGACCTTGCGTTCGGCGGACAGCACGGGCGTCTCTCTTCTTCAGAAAGTCACTAGATTTCTCGCCAGTTGCTTTTCTGAACCCATCCATACAGAGGCTCGAATGGGCTCTCCGTTGGTAACACAGCTGGTGAACCATAATCAATGAGACGAGTGATGTAGCAACTCCCTGCTCCTGCTGCTTAACACAGGCCTGCAACATTGTGATCGTTTAAAAGACGCACACACACACACACACACACACACACACACACACACACACACACACACAGATCCTTCGAATTTATAGTTAGATAAATCATATTGTATGTTAGTGTTGCAATGCTATTTCACCCATGACCATCTCAGAATATTTTACGGTATCCGGTATAAACAATTAGTAGTAGTAGTTTTATCAGTTACAACGATTTTCTTTGGTAGAACAAACGCTGCATTATAATTGAAACTCAAAACCAGTTTTTCAATGGAAAATATATGTGAAAAGTCTTCCTTATGAGAGTACATAAAAACCTAGAACTGCAAGCAGTTATTGTCAGGTTCTGCTGTGCTTTTGTTCTATGTTTCATATGTGTCATCAGTATTTTATTTTGTAGTAATGATCTGCTCTCATTTCAGGTCTCCCGTCTTCCTCCCTTTGTCTGCTTTCCGCCCCTTTGATTACTATCGCCGCCCCTAATTTGATTCACCTGTTTGTTTTCAGCTTCCTCATTTCCCAGTACTTAAATACTCACCACTTACCATTGCCAGACTGTAGTTGTATGTATTTCACTCTCTCCAGCCGTTTCCCATCTGTTTGTTTTCCTGGTGTTATTGGACTTTTGCCTGCTCCTGCAGAACCTTTGCCTGCGTTGTTCTTGGAACAATAAATCTACTTCCCTGTGATTCCCTGTCCGAGTTGTGCATTTGGGTCCGCCATTGTACCATGATAGTTATGATGGGGTCCACGCCTCCACGGCATGAATCGGCATTGCAAATTTCACATTGATAGAGTTATAGGCCAAAATGAGTCTAACCTTGAATACGGTCCCCTTTAATGGCCGATCACCTGCTGGTGGATATGTGTTATTTTTCCTTACCAAGTTGTGCTTCACGCTCTCTACTACCCCTGAAAGTTGTACTTGCATAACTAAAACAGTGTAGGCTGCAGTAGCACCTTTACTGAAGGTGTGACATATTTCACAAAAAAATATTCTAGGCAAAAATGGGCGTGGCCTATATCACAAGATTCATCTGAATTCAGGGAACGCATGGATATTGCGGGGAAAATAATCGACTCTTAGATGCATCGCGATTCTTTCTACAACGATTCGATGCTTGATTGTGATAAGTTAGTAAACTTTTTTTTAAGTTTTGGATTTTATTTGAAAGTTACTGTCTCCAGACATACATACATATCAGAATACAGAGTGACTGAAAGAGTATGGGATTATGGACCACAAGTTAGTTTAGGCAAGAGTGCAGGAAAAAAAACACACACATGGCCAAAAAGAAGAAAAAAAAAGTGTGTATATATACACATGATCTGATAAGATATACATAAAATAATTGGGCTGTTCATCTACTATATCACATTACATCTGACTGCCTCATGTTTCATGTTCTCCACCTTTTAACATGAGCCTCTGACGTGGAAGATCCCTGTGAGAGAAGGGGACTTTTACAATCATGTTTAAGGCTGAAGCGTGGAATGACCACACAATAAAAGCCTCAGTAGACAAAACATTTCATTAAAGCTTGTGTGTGAAATACACAAATGTACAGTATGTCAAAATCTAAGATTCGTCTAGGAAGTGATTAGCAAACTCCAAGTCACAAATTCAGATTTGTATGTACATTTTTAAAATCACACATGGAAATCTACATAAAAAATGATTGCATTGATAATCGGTTTAGAATCAAATCGTGAGGTCCCAAGAGATTCCCACCCCTAGTAGATAAAGGATTTTTGAATGTACGATTTGGGAGCTGTAGGGCAAAAAAACGATAATAAAAACCTGAGCGGTTTCAACAGTGATTCACGTTACCTTGCATGTTCGGGATCCCAGGCTTCTCATGCTGAGACCCCTAAAAAATGAATACTGTAGACAAGCAATTGTAGCCTACATGGTATGATAACCATCCTTCTTTACATTACGGTAGTACCGTGAAACTGGGATATTGGTTTATTATGTTTGAATAATTTCTTTGTTTCTGAGACGTCATGTCAGTCTGGTATGAAGGATTGCTCTAAATAGTATAATACCCATGAGCCTCAGCCACTGTTGCCATGGAGAAGAAGCCAGTCAGGGCTTGTCTGCACAGAAGAAGTTGCATTTTTTTTATTTATTTTTTACTTAGTTATCGGTCTCACAGGCATCTGACGGATAGATACGCTTCAACTTCAATCAACACAGTTGTCAAAGCCCATCTTACTATACGCATATAACTGCGACACACAACAGGAGTTGATTAGATGTTTCTTACCAACTTTAGCAATCATAGTTGATCTTCTTTATTTTGATTTTTTTAGACAAGCTTGTACCTCTTGTCATTTCTTATTAAAGAAACATATTTTCTAAATCATCCGTAATGATGATGCAACCAGAAGATTGCCATGCCCATTCAAGTCTTTTCAGTCTCCACATTTAAGTTCCCTAACTTTTTCTAAGAAAATTAACTTTTACTTCTGCTTGATGCTGAGTTACCAGATAACAAGTCTTACTGAAACAATTATAACCATGCGTTGAACTGATTGCAAGGAAACCTTAAAAAACTTCAAGGTAAAAGAGTACATTAATAAAATTCAATTCAAAACTGCCACACACAAAGTCTTTTAAAGGTGCCTTATCATGCTCATTTTTAGGGTTATATTTATATTTTGGTTTTCTACTAGAACATGTTTAAATGCTTCAATGTTCAAAAAGCACATGATTTTTCTCATACTGTCTGTCTGAACGTACAGTATTCACCCTCTGTCTCTGGAACGCTCCATTTTAGCCCCTGTCTCTTTAAGCCCCCTTCCCGGAAAAGCCAATTATTTAGCATTTGCGCTCTTTGCGTCTGCACCATCATTGCCCCTGGTGAATTCTACATATACAGTATGTATGTATATGTGTATATATATATATATATATATATATATAATGGTACTGTTGTGACATCACAACCTTACAGAAGTCCTACTGGCTTGTTAAATGCACAGTTCCTGATTATGGCATTTCTCCTTGGATTGAACAATTTCATACTTTCCCTGTATTCATATACAGTTGTGTCTCGAAATGCTTTATAATAAAAAAGACATGTATCTGACTTTTAATTTAAAGTGCTTCACATAAAATAATGTCATAGAAGAAAGTTATAGAGAAAGAAAATGCATAAATAATACATTTCTACAAATTATGAGGCAAATCTGATAATAAAAACATTCAACGTTAGTGGACAATAATGTAATCTTAAAATTGTAAAATCACCATAGCAAGGCTCTGCAGCACAAATGGAGATGAAAAGAAAACCAACAGTATTCTAAACAGAGACATTCATGAGCTACACTAACTAATCACTTGTTCTGTCACGGGTCAAAGGTCAGGGGGAGTTCACTTTAATAGTCTTCTCTTTACAATACACTGATGTCATCTGACCCTCTGACCCGCGCACTGTTTTAGAGCTCTAATCAGCCATTGACCTCATCTCCTCCCACGTCACCCCTTACACCCAGCATGACCTCGCTGACCCCGGTGGTGAGGTCACATACCTGTTGACATCAGCGATCCTCAGTCTTCTCTGTCATTATTTGCATGTCTCCGATTGGTGGACGCCGTCAATACATTATTTGAGATTTTTCCCAAAACGCCTGCATTAAAAAGTGGCCACATTGTCCTCCAACAAACATAAATCCAGAGGGACGACAGGATCTTCATCCTGAATTTATCAACTGCTTTTAACTTCTTTTTTAAATCTTTATAATTTCTCTTTAAAAAAGAAGAAGAAGCCTATTAATTGATAGCTCAAAAATCAAATTATTGTGAAATAATCCTTAATATATCAGTCCTGGTTGATCCGATGATACCTTACTGTTACCGTGCAGCATGTGCAATACTACTGCAAACCCTCTTTCAGCAGAAATACAGAATAGCAGCTGTTGCATCTATTCAGAGTGCAGCTGAAGGAATTAATTTTGTGTTAATAAAAGACATAAACAAATCTTACTTTTTCCATCAAGCCACAAGCAACCGCAATCTGATTTCAAGCTAGTAGTAGTTTTCCACCCATTAGGACACAGTAAAGCAACTCTAGTCTACTTAACGGATGTACAATGCTTGGATTGCGTTTGACATCTGCCCGTCTCTCACACAGCGGATGTTCCTCCTCTTGTGCGATCTATTTTGCGAGGACACTGTTTCTGCATCGGGGGCTTAGTGCCGCCCATGACGGTTGTGAAATGAAATACAAACAAGCCAGTGTTGTTTTCCCCTATCTCAGAATAGATAAGCTTGTTCCTTGTCTCCTTATTGTTGAAAGTAAAAAATCAAATTTCTGTAAACAATTTATTTCTGTTTTATGTATACTCAACCAACCCATCCTTCTAAAAGTTGTTGATCAGGTCATGTCTTACATTTAACATATAGAAAGAAGCCTTTTACTTCACAACAGGAAGTAACCCTCTGTCTCCAACCCCCCTGATGTCTTAGACTAGGCTAAGATAATAGAATGTTGATTCCTGTATTTTTGTGAGTTTCTCATTTACATGATAGAACCTTTTGGCAGTGATCGAACATAACCCCAAAGGGGCAGAGTTCTGTCCTCATTGGACAGACATGGCAAGAAGCCAACAAGACATGTCCTATATGTCGCCGTGCCAACGGCGGACCAATGGGAATGGGTTTAAATACACCAGATGAAATAGAACCGCCTTGAGGTGAAGGGAATATGATTGGGAATGACTCAGGACTGGTCTCGCGTGACTTCATCAGGGAGAAGCATGGATCAAGTCCGCTGCTGGAAGTGTTGTGTTTTTATTTTATTGTCTTAGTCATGTCATTTTTGTCATGCTTTTTCATTAAACCTTTTGTTAAATCTTTATTGGAACGCTAGGCTCTCTTCGTCCCCGTCGATCCAACAACACAAGTTAGTTTTTTCTAACATTAGCCACCCCACGTTTACCCAATTGAAGCAGAAGTAGGAAATGTTAAGTTTGCAGCAGCAGTAATGCAGCTCTGCTGCAGTGTAACAGAATTGTGTGTTTGAAGTCAACTGGAATCTATCCATAATTAATCTCAAAAATGGGGTTTGATTTAAGAAAAAATTGAATCATAACTTTATTGTTTGCAGTATTTGAAGTAAAGACTAGAAAGGTTTTCCCTTTGTTTACACAGAGTAGAGGAAGATGAAAGCGCAGATTTCAAGAAATAAATCTCTCTCGCGTTTCAAGACGGATCTTTTTGAGTCTTTGTAGCACTTGATAAAACAAATACTTCCTGCTCGGGGTCAGAAAACCCTTGGTCATGGTATTGACTCTTTCTTGAAGGTTAATTAACTTCTGATAGATCAGGTTTTTCAGTTTAGTTGTTTTCTCAGGCTAATACATGTTAAAACAATAAAAACCATGAAACCATTCAGCTGAACGCAGCATAATAACACTTTCTAAAGCCAAATGACCGCACATAGTTCTCTAACGTACCATTACATATTCCATGTGTACGGGGTGGGATCCCCCTGAGGTCAGGTACGTGGATACTTCTTGAAGACACATCAACTTGCCCGGCCACTCCCTTTCCTATTTCCAATAAAGCACCTGTGCTGGCGTGGAATCGCTGATAGTTTGATCCATCTCCGTATAGCCCACAGCTGGAGAGATGGTCTCTTCACTCAGAGAACCAAGGTTACAACGTAACCAAGCGTACAGCGCACCATCACTGCCGAGTGGTGAACATTGGTTTTTTTAAGAGTCTGGGCACAGGAAGTAACTTTATGCCCCCCCCCCCCC
>NC_045733.1:29680259-29683963 GCF_008692095.1 Etheostoma spectabile | reverse complement strand
TCCTGCAAGCCAGCGAGATACAACTTGACAAAGGCGAGTCTGTTTCCAGCTCCATTCTCCATCAGACAGAAAGATGGAGACAGACTGACAGTAAGTTGTGTGTATGTAAGATGATAGCCTGGTATTCAGTGAGAGGAGATGGACAGATGGGTCATCCATCTACACCCTGACATTACAGATCCCAAGAAAGGGGAAACGTTGGATTAGACTGAACTAACTATTTCATGAAATACAACTTCTCTGCTTTGTTGTCAAGGGTTTTTAACCCTCATGTTGTCCTTGGGTTAAATTGACCCGTTTTCCCATATCAGTGTTCTTTTTAACTACCCAAAATAACATGACATTACATCAAATAAGTCCCTTACATTGAATAACATTGATTCCACACAATGCTTTTTTGGCAAGTACAAATCTCTACTTTCTGGAATTTTGGGGTGTCTTGTTCAATATTATAGCATTTGGAAAGAAAAAATTGAAGTGGTTTCCAAACAATAATGAGTAAAAGGTACCATATTCCAGTCTGTGATTATTCATCAACATACTTTCCTTTAATTTTAGTCTAAATAATTCCTATTTTCCACTTTTCTAACTCAAACATTAGGTGTAATTTCTTATAAAAAAGGTTTATTGACCATAAATTACAAAAACAACTGTAAAACTAAAGTTAATAAGTAAGTGGTACGTAGTGCTGAAAACATAAAAAAGTGACAAACACTGAAAAAAAGCATCTAAAGTGTTGAAAAAAAGGGACCAAAATGTCATAAAAACTTAAAAACGTTGATTAAAAGCTTCAAAAAACGGGTTGATTTTCAATTTTGACTGGAAGACAACACAAGGGTAATGGACATGGATGTAAAAAAAGGGTATTCACATCAACCTACAAAGGTGGATAAAGTCATATAAAAGAAAACTCATACCACCAAAACATATTTTAAGAGTATGGTATTTCGTCAACTTCTTACTATGCTGAATTTTTCACATGAAACATTTCTGTATTTGCGTTTTTTTTAAATCTTTGCTTTGCTCACTGGTTTGAAGGGGGCGGGGCTCAGTTGGAAAAAGTTGACGTCACCTTCTTCTATGCACCAATAAGAGTTAAACTGCTGTGTTATGAGAGCTCCTTGATTATTCAGATTGTTACTCAAGGTCACATGACTGCTATAGTCAATGGTGGGAGTCTCAGCAGTTCAGAGATATTAAAGAGTGTATTAATCCAGAACGGGTAGAAAAGAAGGGCACTTGTTCACTCTGCGCATTAAAATAAAAGAAAGTGGGCTGACGAATTGAGTAAATGGTTTTCTACACAACCCTAAATGCCTTTTTGTCAAGTGGAATTAAAGTGTTCAGATGTGGGGGTTTGTATATGCATATGTACAACTTGGATATACGTTTGTACATTCTATCCTCTTGTATTTTGTCATCTGTGTTTTTTTTATTTTTTAGTATTCTATCTATTTCTTATTTCTCATTTATTGTATATTCTGTATGTGTGCAGTGTGACTGATATTTTGAGGCTGTAGCACTTAAATTTCCACATTTTGGGATCAATAAAAGTCTCTATCTATCCATATATCTGGTCGCTGTTTGGGTATAGGTTTTGGCACCAAAACGACTCAGTTAAGTTTAGAAAAAAAACTTGGTTTTGATTCAAGTTATCTATTACATTACTTTACTTCCAGTTATGCGCATGACACAGAAGGTGGCGAAGCACCGTTTGTTCTGTATAGTTATTTGTATGTATTCCACGTATTTATTACTATATGCACCACACTGATTGCTGATGTATAGGACCATGGACATCCTAAACACACACAGCCTTTTAGCTGGGGACCGGAGTTCGTGTCCCAACCCAACTTTAAGGAGAATTACAAAAACTTCCCCCAGGAAACGTGAATTTGTGTCCCAGTAGTACTTCTTAAGAGGCCGGTGATTTTTTATTCAAAGTACAATCTTTTTTCTAATTTAAGTGGTCATTTTGATGTCTAAACTTAACTCATCACCGCATGACCGTCAACTAGACTACTAAACTTTACTATTACCAGTCGGCTAAACGTCATCATATGACCGGCGGCACCGGTGTTAATTACTTAGGATATCACACAAATTGTTGTGCATAAGTTTTTGTAGGTTGGTTGACACTACATGTCATTGCTTCTATAATATTCCCTCCGGAGAGCATTTTTAAACAAGCTTCATTTTTGGTGTTGAGAAAGTAAAAACTTGCTGTAAATAAATTTTTTTTTTAAATGTTTCTGCATAAGTGAGGACATAATTCAAGTATAAATGCTGTGTTGCTGTTTTAAAACACACTCTCAAACACACTTATACACACACTGGGCTATAAGACACACGCTCCTCCCCACCTTGGATGTCCCCTGTGACCTGAAGCCCTAATAGAGCGGCAAAGTTGGGGAACCATAGCCCATGAGCGTGTGCATGCATGCGTGTCTGTTTGTGTGTGTGTGTGTCTGTGCGGGGGGAAGGGGGTGAGATGGGTGCTAAGTTACACTGTCAGGGTCACCTCTGCAGCCCCTTGTGAAAACCCCTCACAATACGCCACCTTGAGGTAACAATGACCCCATTGTTTGTCCAGACAATGCTGTCTGAAGGCCAGGGTTAAAGGGACAGGGTGGGGGGGCTAAGCACCTGGTAACAGTATGTATGGGATGTAGAAGTGGGGGTGGGAGGGGCTGTAGGGTGGTCACAGTCCATCGGTCGGCAATGGAAGTGTTTAGAACTGGAGGCAAACGTGCTGCACTGATGTCGGGCAGGACCATTGACCTGAAGCAGACTTTCCCAAGCTGTGGTCTGGGAGCCTCAGGGGGCGTAGTTAGAACCACAGTAGGTAGGTTTCAAGGAAATCATGAGGACAAACACATTCAGAGCCTCTGTATGGTCCTTCCAGTCCTCAAAACAGTTGGAGTTTGGAAATCCCAGAATTATAGAGCAGACGAGAAGGGATCGAGGGGGGAAAACAGAATGATGTTACAATGCCAACCCCATACGAGACTGCTTGCAGCCTCAGATCCTCATACGGGGTCAGTCTAACTGTTGCTGAAGCCCTGTTCTTGCATTGCCAAATCTAACCAAACCCATCTCCATAGCACTGCGGAGTAAAGTCTGGCTAGTCCACACAACCATCCGGGATGGGAGAAAAACGTGCCGTGGTTTATTGGCATTTCTTTAAACCAATCACAATCGTCTTGGGCGGTGCTGAGCACTAGATGCAGGTGCGGTGTCTCTGCAAAATAACCTCGGGAAGGAACTTATTTAGGTGGAACATGTGCATCTAGGGAGGCGAGGTCTGGAATTAAGATGGCTGTCGAGTGTGTTATGAGAATTTTACTAACAAAAATAATTTGATTGTTCTAGCACGGAGGATTTCCGAATCGAGTTTAGAATGCCAAAACTTCTGCCCTTCCAGAGACAGACAAGAAGTTCAAACCCTTATTCTACAAGGCCTGCATGGTACATACCGTCTAAATATTCAAACGTGTCATGTATGCGATTCACACAAACACACAAACACACGCACACACAAACGCATGCATATACACTCAGTAACACGCTACACTCAGGGCCACAAAACAAATATATCCCATACTTACTGCTTGGAAGTAATGGGCCCATTTTTCTCCCACATAGTGATCTTTATGAATAGTGTATAGATCTTTGGAGGAGTGTGTGGAGGGGGAGGGGATGGG
>NC_045733.1:29674982-29680249 GCF_008692095.1 Etheostoma spectabile | reverse complement strand
GTGAAGAGCTCAAACACATTTCTGCCTTTTATCCTCCCTGATAAAGAACTCCCACTTATACAAACATACAGTACGGCACACAGACAAACACGACAAATACACACCCATGCACACTCTTTGATTTTTTTTTATGTGTGAGAGTGCAGTGAACACAAGACATCAGAGTGCTTAAAAGCTCGGTCTAAACATAGACCCAAGGCCAACAGTGAGTGCTGTGGTCCTGAATGGTGCTCCACCGTCGCTGCACTCTGCTGCCATGAATTAGCCACAATAGCTGTTCTGTGCTCAGAGAAAAGAAGGACGTTATGCACTTCCTTTGCCATCCTTTCCCTTTCCTTCCTTTGAAAACACTAATGGCTGAATATGCCTCGAATGCAGCCTCTTAGTTTAATTTTCTTTTCTTTTTTTCTTCCCTAAGCATAAATTCCATCATTTTTTATTGCGGGCTTCTGTCGGCGCTGGCACACTAAGATGTATGTGGTGGTGAATGTGTGGATTACTGTAGGTGTCAGTGTGTGTTTCTCTCTCTCTTCCCTTGTCTTGTCCGTGGTGTTGTAAAAAAGCCCTTTGTTGTGCTCTGCAGTATAAATCATTTACAGGCTTTGCATAAATTTGTGTAATCTCCTTCAAGGGGGCTGGGCAGCCTATCTGATTCACTGGGACCCAGGGAAGAAGAGTTCATGTTAACTGTGTGTGCTGAACACGCATGGCGGATGGAAACTGGAACACTGTTAGTTACAGTATCACATGCATTACACGCAACACGTGTGAGGAAACACGGTCACATACCATTACATCGAAATTCCGGAAATACAGTGTGTACTTTCAAAAATGATATAGTCAGTGTATAAATAAAAAATCATGGAGGACTTGCAATTTTCTATGTTAAACTCTAACAAAACTGAAGTTATTGTGCTGGGCCCTGAACACCTCCGAACCTTATAATCTAAAGATATACAGTAGCTACTATGGATGGTGTTGCCCTGGCTTCCAGCAATACTGTCAGAAATCTAGGAGTTATTTTTGATCAGGATATATCCTTTAACGCCTATCTAAAACAAACCTCAAGAACAACCTTTTTCATCTCTGTAACATTGCCAAAATTAGGAACATCCTGTCTCAAAACGATGCTGCAAAACTAGTCCATGCATTTGTTACTTCCAGGCTGGACTACTGTAATTCTTCATTATCAGGATGCTCAAATAAGTCCCTCAAGACTCTCCAGCTGATCCAGAATGCTGCAGCGCGTGTTCTGACAACAACTAAGAAAAGAGATCATATTTATCCTGTATACGCTTCTCTGCAATGGCTTCCTGTAAAATCCAGAATTGAAAATCCTTCTCCTGACCTATAAAGCTTTAAATGGTCAAGCACCATCATATCTGAAATAGCTCATAGTACCTATTGTGCCACAAAAGCACTGCGCTCCCAGGATTCAGAGTTACTTGTGGTTCTCTAAAAGTAGGATGGGAACCAGAGCCTTCAGCTTTCAGGCTCCTCTAGGGTGGAAACAGCTCCCAGTCTGGGTTCGGGGGGCAGAAACCATCACCACATTTAAGAATAATCTGAAAACCCTCTTTGATAAAGCTTATAGTTAGGGAGTAAGGAGTTGCGGCTTGTAATGATCCTTTTAGTTGGTAAATGGGTAATACAGTACGGCTGCAACTAAGGATTATTTTTATTGTCGATTGATCTGTTCTGATCTGGTTCTTTTCTTTATTAAATGCCAGAAAATGGAGAAACGTATCGATCAGTGTTTTCCAAAGCCCACAATGACGCCCTCAAATGTCTTGTTTTGTCCACACGTCAAAGATATTGGCCCATCTGAGAAAGCTGGAGTCAGAGAATTTTCATCAAAATAGTTGCCAATTATTTTTAATGGTTGAAAACTTACTGATTAATCGATTAATCTTTGCAGCTCTATTATACAGAGATTCAGGAATGTACTCAGGGACTTCACCGTGTACAGATACAGTAGCTAATAAATATACTTTTATAGTTTATTTTAAAATCCACTTGTGTTCAGATGATAGTAAACGGATTAAAAGGTATTGTTACTACTTCTAAATGCTGATTTAATCCAAGACATTTTACAAAACACACCCTGGCAGGCCGATAGAGACCCTCCCCACACATTTATCCCCTTCTGTTCCATCTAAGTGAGTTTTATTTTGAATGGAGGGCTAATTCCCAGTAAAACCATGGCTGCTGTCTGTCACAGTGTCCTTGCAGTTGTTCCATTATTCACCATCCATGGAGGAGCTCCAGGAGATTTTTTTTGTCTGAATGACATCATCGCTCCAAGCTGTCTCTCCGTCCTTCAGCTTAGTGAAAGATCAGTTCAAATTCATTAATCATACAATAACGGACTTGTAGTATATTATAGAAATTAGATGATTTCCTTTAATAGCGTGAAATTGAATCGACTTTAAGGGCTGTATCAAGAGTGGAAGCTGACTTCACTTGGCTTGGACAGTCCTGTATTGTAATGCTGTGCAATTAATCAAATTTAAATCGCAATTCCGATTTTGGCTCTTACTGATCACAAAAACAATGTAATCAAGAAAAATGATTTTTTTTTGCACAATAAACTTTGCTAATAAACTCTTATTTTGTCTTGCATTCTCAAGGGGAATTCAAAAGGGTCAACAGGAAAAGTATTAAGGGAAATTTCCCAGTTGATGGTATTTTCGCTGTTGAGTTGTTTCACTGTTTATGAAGTTCAAAAAATGGAACGTTTTTCCACATGTCAATGTGAAGTAGTATTGAATAATCACGGCTAAGATTTTTTTTCCTTATTTGAGCAGCCCAACTATATTTTTATGGATGCTGAATAATTTCACTTTTTGCGACATTATTATTGGTTCCTAAACAGATATTCTTTACATCTTATGTTCTCATATATCTCTCACACCATCACTTTCTGCTCACACACACACACACACACACACACACACACACACACACACACACACACACACACACACACACTTGCTCAGTGCCGTGACGAGCAGCTGTAAGACAGTAAATCACTGAGAGGCGGAGCGCAGCGCTGAAAGCTCAGTGACAGCAGATAAAACAAGCAGCGGCAGACGGACTCAGCACACCTCTGCCAGCTCTCTCTCTCTCCTCTAGAAGACACTCTGGCAGTAGTCTCATGAAATCCCCACCCACTCCATTGAGAGACTTACCCCCAATTTCCACAATAGAACCTATGCGTATCTGCTCCGGAGGGCTGCGGATCGCCGGAGCTGGGACGGAGTCGGGACGCAGCCGTTCCACAGTCCGGAACCCCAATGACTTCTCCGCCGTTCCGGAGCAGATCCGCAGCTGTTATGCATCCGGTGGAAATTGGGGGTCACAGAGGGAGCAGACAATTTCATTCACACATGAATCACCTCAAGCAAACATTTTAAAACAGAAGAATGTGGACAGAAGAATACAGGTTCATGGACAGTATGATCAGCCAATGTAATCTGAGTAAGGCCGGGTCCAAACTCAGTCAGAACAGGTTCCCATTCTACTACGTGTTCATAATACGAAATTGGATCAAAGCAGACTCAATATGATCATCTTAAAGCAACAGTTCCCCCCAAAACATAGGGTGGTAGATCACCCGTGAGACTGGGTTTGTGTCCTGTTTGAAAATAAAATAAAATCACGGAACAACTGAGCTATGTCAAGTAACGTAACAGATGTACTGAAATTTACCTGAACCACGATCTTTTTGAAGAAAAGGACCTCTTCTGTAGAGTCCATCGTGTTTTTTTTAATCCTCCGTGTCCTCCTGGAGCTACTGGCAACTGTGCGGGTAATGCGAAGGGGGTCGCTGCGCGGAAAAAGAAGGCTTGTATCATTTGGATGCGCCAACAGTGTTGTTGTCATTACTTAGAATTCCTCATGGTGGCGACAGAAACTACGCGCTGTAGCTTTAAAACCCCACCTGTTACGGTCTTTTGGTTTAGATTTGGGGGACAGAAATAGCTCCTGTCGGTTGTATTAGAGGCTAGGAATAAACTACCTATATCATTATATGGTTTGTAGGACTTGTTGACAGTAAGACATGACATTCCTTCATATAAATAATTAATTAATTATTTACACGTGTTTTTCCTATTGAGTCAAAATGTCTTGTGTTGATGCATCATGCTGCTGGCACTGTTGGTTTCTGTTTGGGTCAGTTTGGGGTTTTGGGTGCATTCTGCATCAGGTTTAATTATGCTTGACACTTTTTTAGAGTGTTCTGAATGTCTTTGGGACTTTCAGATCTGAAAATGTATTTTTTTTAATGTATTTGTTTTGTGGTCTGAAATTTTGGGCCTTTAAAGACCGGGAAGGCTAGTCCAAATCATCTAATATCACCACAGCAACAGCAGCAATGCCAAACCTAACTGATTAGGCAAAATTTGATATGGATATGTAATAGTGATGTATGCGCTGATTTTTGTTTTTCAAAGTAACCACACATTTTTGGTAAGGATTCCAGAAATGTGTGACAGCATATGTACAGACTTGTAAGTTCTCTCCGGTGTTATGCAGTTATGTCAAATATTTCTTTGGCATTTCTGTACTGCAGTCTCTCCTTACCTACCATAGCCATCCCATCCCCCTGTGTCCTCTGTGTTCATTTTCAACTGAACCAATTCAGAGCACAAAGCTACAACCACAGTTGCTCTTCCAATTCATCATGTACACTCATCATAACAGAGACCGGAGAAGGAAGCAATTCTACCCTGACAAACATGTCATTTCTGATATATCTCTGGTCAGTTAATATCAGTTGTTAATATTTCCAGTAACAATCGGGGTAATTTGATTAGAATGTTAAAATTAAAATATCACTGTTTACTCATTTTGCATTCGCCACAAAAGTTCATTTATTTGCTGCATTAGTTTTCTAAATACTTCATGTTTTCTTTTAAAGTGGTGAAGATTATTTTCCTCATTTGCTTGTCTTTTGTACAACTGCAGTTGTTTGCTCAAGTTGCAGTGCGTTAAGCTCTCCAGGCCACCGTACGACGGGTAGATCAGGGACGTTGGACCAGATGAAGGAGAGTTTTGAAAATTGACATTGAAATGAGTCACACAGCAACAATCAAATGGGTTTGGAAGCAGTTGTGAGGTAAAATGAGAGCCGCAGCGTGAGATTTCGACACCTGGGCTTTCAATCAGACATGCTTCCAATCTCACCTGTTCAAGCATAATTGTTACACACACAGAATGTCAAGTTATACATCAAAGTCTACCTCAATTTTTCTTTCATTCGC